>NW_028140479.1:0-25577 GCF_965202585.1 Thalia democratica | reverse complement strand
ATAAGGTAGGTGTTTTGTAAAATATGTAAATTTTTCAAATAAAGATGATTATACTTATTTATTTTATACTTTTGACTTTATATCATTTTATTTAAATCTGCTTGAAATAGAAGTTATTTCTTAAACTAAATTTATTAGATATTTAACGAAGAGTTTGAACGAGACCTGGAAGAACTATATTTGAAATGGCAAGATGGTCTACAAAGTGTGAGAAATCTTGACCAAGTAGAAACATTTCATGCAGAGTTACGTAAAAGTTTTTATGATTTCGGTAATATGTTCGACGAAAAAGCTGTTAAATTAGAAAAGATGAAAGAAAAGATATCTAAAAATACAGAAAGGCTTACAAACCAATTTCAGCAAGGCACTAAAACTGTAGGATTAAACACAAGTTTAAACAAAATTGATAAAATGCATCGACATAAACGTAAAAACGAAAGAATGTTCGAAAAACTTAATTATAAATTTTGTCTAGAGTTCTTTGAAACTAGTCAACGAATTCGAACACTCAAAGATAATTTTCAGCTGCATGGTTTGACTCCAGAAAGAATTCAGGGATTCCTGATTTTAATATCTGACGAAACACACGTAGGAAGCCAATGCTCAATTTGTATGGAAGATGTAGAATTCGGTAGAAGAATGATGCGTCTCACATGCGATGGTCAGCATAGTTTTTGTCAGGAATGCATTGAAGGATGGTTCGCTGATCATAATACTTGCCCTACCTGCAGGCACACTTTTGTCTGAAGTTTGAATGTATAATTTTTTTTAATTTTTATATGAAGCGAAACTTGAAATAGTTTTGGTAGAAATTATAAAATATATTAGCCGGTTTAGTTACTTTTACTCGTAAGATAGATAACACAACTTTTTATAAGTTTTTACTTTTATGCCTACATTTGATTTACACAGAAGTCAGCTCAAATTTAACTTAATAACGTTTATATTTTAGACACTTCTCAAGTGTATTTATTTAATTTTTTAGTATTACTTTAGAAACTTATTTTTTGTGTTGAAATATTTACTAAGTTTATATTTTTTTTGTAATATTAATAAAACACTTGTACTCGTAGTGCTAGCGTTTTGTCATTGTGTTGAACGTAGTAAAAAAAATACTTGAATATTGCCTTATTTTTTTATTATTTCGAAGCTTATAAATAGAACTTAACTTTCAAATTACTATTTTGTATCCAGTTTTAAGAAAATTTATAGTCTCATATTATGCTGCAGTTACTTTTTTACCATTTGGAATTTAAAATCCTCTGGAGATTGGGTGGTAATAAAGTTTTAACTGTTTTTGATTTATAATTGTTTTAACATGATTAAGTTCTTTATTTTAATATTTACTAGAGACATAAGCATGTTAAGTTACCGTTTAACTATCATTTTATGCATGTTTAATTAGGTAAACTTTTAAAGTATGAAAATATTTTAATAAAAAAGTACATATACATTTAGTCAAGAGGTCAATTAGTTTTGCCCCATAGTAAAGTATTCTACAAAACTGCTTGTTCTGATTTGTAAGTAAGCAGTTATAATTTAATATTTTTGATCTCTTAACATCAATGGAATAGTTTTTTCCTGATTATCTTACACTAGATTTTCTCTCAGATTTTTACAAAACGCTTCTGCTACAGGCGGACTGGCTAGAGCAGTTGTCTTCAAGGTGTACGATGGTATACACTAGTGTGCACAAATTTTTCTTAGGGTGCACGAAACTAAGTTACGGTTGCACGAAATTTTTAGTGTGTTAAAAAGATTCTGAGTTTATTTTATTTGATTAGCTAAACGATAAGTTCAACATTGTATTGAAATTCAGCCCTGATGATTTTTTTAAACTTACTTTATAAGCTATTCTGCTAATTGACCATTTTAGTACTCTCAAGGCTGAAATCAACTCATTTGAACAATTCTTCTCTAGAATAAGCAAACAAGTTATAATGAAAATAAAACAACGAGTGTGAAAGAAGCTTGAATAATTTTTTTAAATGTACAAACTTTGGATCTGAACACTTTCCTTGTGTTAATAGCTAATATTTTTTTTTATACTCTAGATAACGGTCCTTTGTCTTTAATTATAAAAAAATTCAATTAATTCAACTTTTTGATTGGGGCCCCTTGAACAAATGGGTTTTTAAAAAAAAAATTTAATTTAGTATTTCGAGTAAAAACTAAATAATAATAAAAAAATTTTAATCTTCTTAATAACATGTGTAATAACGGCTATATATTTTTTTTTACTAATTGTCAATATTTTGCACAATTTGGTCTTAATAGAGTTTTTTATGAATTATGAATTCAAACTTAGAAATAAAAAAATCCATAAATAAAATCTATTAAGGCCAAATAAAGAAAAATATTGACAGTAAGTAAGAAAAAAAAAATATCCGGTTATATACATATATTATAAAGATAAAAAAAAGATATTTTTATAATTTTTTTTTACTCAAACTCATAAAAAAAAAGGAAATTATATAATAACCCAGTTTTTTCTAAGGGGCCCCAATAAAAAAACCAAACCCCAATCCAATGAGTTGTTTATTAAATTCAAGACAATGGGCAGTTCTCTCGATAATAAAAAAAAAGTTTCAATTAGTTATTAAGACAGAAAAATAATTAGATCCACAGATTGTACATTTAAAAAAAATATTTAGCTAATTTACCAAACTCGTAATAAAACAACAGTGATTTCTTTTAAAAATGTTCAAACATTGGTGAGATGAGGACCTTCCATTAATTAGCCACAAACAAGAGGGAACCATAAAACCTTTAGGATATTTAAAATGTTAGTTAGTTCTCTTAACCAATTATTCTTTTTAAATTTTTTTTATAAATTTTAGATATCTGTACTATTTAACTCTACAACTTAATTTAAACGCATTAAGATAAATATAAACTATAGAATATTTAGTGTATAGGTACACAAGGTTGCAACACACTCATGATACTTAATATACTAAGAAGAAGTCTGTACAGTATAATACTTTTATAATACTCAGGAAAACTCAAGCTGGTTTAAAATTTTTAACTAGAAACAGACCAGCTTGGTTATTTTTAAGGTTTTTTGAAAATATAAAGCTAGTTTCTTTTTAAATCTTGAATAAGATTTAATAGTTTCCAATTTTAATAAATTGATATTTTATAACCAATTTTTTCAAAAACTTGATTTCTTTTGGTTTGAAAAGTTAGTCGAATTTTTTTATCTATTCATTCTATAATCTTGTGTCGTTTTTTTGTTTTCTTGTTTATATGAAATAAGATTTAAATAAAAAAGTTAATGGAAATAAAATGCCAAGTAATTAGTTAATTTTGCATCATACTAAGATGACCAAGTACCAGTTGAATTATTAAAATATTTTTACTAGATTAATATTTAAATTAGGGTTAGCGGACAAGATGAAGAAAAATAAAATATTGAATAGCCAGAACACTTAAGTTTTATGTGACACACGAAAATAGGTAAATTATTTATGCCAAAATGCCAATTATATATGACCTTTTTTAATTATGAAGTTTTATTTCCCATAAGTGAAATTTAAAAAAAATTCTGTACACATTTTACTTTCTAGAATATCTAATGTAAGTTTTACCTCTCGCTGGCCGAATTCCAGTTAGAAACAGTAAGTATTTTTAGAATGGTTATTTTATATGGTTTCTAAAGTAAAAATTGAGCGATACAAGTAAGAATATTATTTTGATAATAAGATTTGTGAAACAACTTATAGTATTGGAAACATAATGAAGTGCATAAATTTTTGGTAGTTTTCCATGAATAAATAAACAAGGTTCTAAAAACAAAGCACAGAAAATGCTGCAGCATCCTTATATAAAAAATTAAAGTCGTTTACGTGTTCATACCACTAGCGGCGTAATTTAGGGGTACAGAGAAATAATTTTACGCAGTTTAGTGTGCAACAAATTTTATCAGCTTGATGACCACTGGGTTAGAGGAAGGCTGTTTAGGATCTGTGTTACAGATTTTATGACATCTACTAGTACCTTTAACTTAATACTAGCATAGTAAATGCTACTTAAAAAAAAGACACATAAAAAATGAATTCTTTTATATCTAGTAAAAAAAAACTTAAACTAAAAATAAAATTACAGTACCATTCTGAAAACTGTACTTTTAATTTTTGAAACATAATTTACGATACTGTTTATTGAACGATGAAAAATACTCTCAAAAGGTTTGATCCGAGGAGCTGGTATACAAAAACCTTTCGGTTATCGAGTCATACACCAGAACAGTTTAATGTCATGCCTAGGTTATACGTTAAATATATTCAAAAATCAAAAAGAAATAGCTTGACCTTAAGTTAAAGTTTTACTTAATTACTTACTAATACATTCTGTTAAAACAAAATACCAACTAAGTATATATAGAAGTCTTAAATATAAAACCTACTTACTATATAAATAAGTAAAGTTTTCTACAAGTTTTGTTTCTACAAGTTTTTTTTTAATTTTAATTTTTTTTTTTGAATTTATGTATAGTTTTGTGTTTAGTTTTTATATTTAGAAATAAAGTAAACAAATTGTTAAATGTGGAAAGTTCCTAGTCTGATTTTAACTAGAAGCAATATCAAAAAACAGCCCATATCGTAATTATATTTAGAACCTCTCTTTACGATCTCTCGTATCTTTACACAATTTTTCTGTGGACACAATGTGCGTAAATAAGCGAGAGGTTGCTGTAGTTCAAACTTGAACACCTTTTACAAAGCCAACTTGAAGGGTATTTAAATAATTTATTGAAAACGTACGATTTAAAAACTGCTGGTACATATGTTTATAAAGCTTTAATCATTAGCCAGTTAAATTCAAAATAAAAAGCACTGTACAAAACAAAGATTCAAAAGTTATGCAAATAAACAAAGAACAGTATGACGTAATATTGTGCATTACAATAATTCAGTACAACAATCGATCTTCCATCTAACTAATCAAACAACTAAAAATCACAACAAAATATATTGTATTTAAAGAGGAACTTTTTCATATGTCGACAAGAAGATATAAATTCGCTCCTCTTATTTAAAAAAAATTTTTAACGGCTGTTATGTATGCGTTAAAAAATGAAGGTTGTTAAAATAAGAGGTACAAATTCATATCGTCTTGTCAACATATCAAAAAGCTCCTCTTAAAATACAATAAATTTTTCATAGTCGTTTAACTGTTGTCTTTGTGAATTTTAGTTGTTTGATTAGTTAGATGAAATATCGATTTTTGTACTGATTTTTTTTAATGCACACTATAACGTCATAATGTTTTTTTTTGCATAACTTTTGCATTTTTGTTTTGTACAGTGCTTTTTATTTTCAATTTAACTGGCTGGTGATTTAAGCTTTATGATAAATTAAAGCTTTATAAAACATATGTACCAGTGTTTTTAAAGTCGTACTTTTTTAACAAATTATAATTTTGTATAGATATATTATTACCTATATGACGTATGTTTGTTTTTTTTAAGGATTAAAACTATACTTAAACTAAGTTTAAGGTTATTTTATTAATAAAATTCATAAAGAAGAAACAATTATTTTTAAGTTTCACCTAAAGTATTCACCTAAAAATTTACAACCAGTTATTGTAAAAGACAGTGAATAATAAAAACTAAAAAAAAATATCTAAACTTTTAAAGTAAATCAATAATAATTTAACATATGTGTTTCTGATAATATGAAATTCTATTAATTTACATTCTATCTATTATAAGTTCAGTTAAGTTTTCAAAAAATATTCGAAATACTTTGAACTTAAATTGAACAACAACAAAAAACGACTATTCTATTGAATATAAATAACATATTATGATACAAATGACTTTTCTACTACTGAAGTTTATTCAATTTAGGATATTATTAAGAATAAACTTTGTGATTTTTTTCAAACTTAAATCCAAACTATTAAAACAATATATTGAACTTACTTAATATCGCTCGTTTAAAACTGAATAAAAAAAAAATGTGATAATAATACAGCCTAAAGCTTATTGTTAAGTAATCCTTTACATCTTTTACTTTATCCTCATAACCTTGTGGTTTTAAGGATGAAATATACATGCTAACTTTTTAAAATTGAAAAGTACTTAAACTGTTTTACTTTTGTACAACGTACTAGAATATATTTGATTTTCAGAAATTAAGAAACTATCAGACTATTTTTTAACCTAATACAAGATTTATTACTTTGCTTTTTAGCGCGTTTAAATTATAAAAAGGCTATACTTTTAGTTTTTTTAGTCACAGTCTTTAAATCTTTTTCTAAAATTTCTCAGAAAAAAAAATTAGCTTAAACTGAACAACAGGAATTAAAATTTGAAATGAATATAAAATACTTGCTTTAAATTAATTGTTAATTTTGAAAGGTATACTCTTTTAGCCGTTTATGTTTTTATATAAATATTATATAAGTTTGAACCCTTTATAATGGTTCATAAGAAAACACAAATATTCAATAATGTTTTAAAGCAAATAACATAAATTCATGTAAAACGTTTTAGGTACCAGAAAGCTTGTTAAACCATTAATTATTCTGAATGATTTTATAGAGTTAAATATAAATGTTAAATGAAATACTTTATGATTTTAATTAACTTAAAGAGTTAGTTAACCTTTCAGTTCTCAGTTAAATAAAAGTTAATTAAAATCACAAAGTATTTGATTCAATATTTATATTTAATTCAATAAAAACATTCAGAATAATTAATGGTTTAACAAGCTTTCTGGTAACTAAAAATTTTTACATGATTTAATGTTATTTCCTTTAAAATATTTCTTTTTGACAGATTTATTTTCTGATTTACGTTTGTTTAGTTTTGTTTGTGAAAACATGCAGTATAAAAATACCATATAGAAATTAAAAGAAAAAATAACTTAGTTTGTTTGTTAACTTAAAAGTTTCAAAAACCCTGCTTTAGAGCAATAGAACTTTTTAATGTGTAAAAAGTGAGTTTGCAATGTCATTTTATGCATTTTAGTAAACAAGTATTTCACGCAAGAACTCTGGTAGTGAGGTGCAATATAGTGCGAAATAATTTGTTTAAAAATAAACGAAATAAACTACAAATTAATTAAACATTGACACTTTTATTAAGACACAAAACAAATTATACTGCGTAATAAAAGCATTAGAGAGATCTTCTATGATCTCAAACTCAAGCGAAGTATTGACTTGTGTGTGATTTTGTAAAAACCCACATCTTTTTCGTCTTCCAGCTTTCTACGCCTCAACTTCAAGCATTGTTCCTCCACTGATATGTCTAAAAGTTAAATAATCTTGATAAATCTCAATATACTGTAAGAAGTTAAGACTGCTGTCAAATGTAGACTTACAAACTAAAATAAAGCATTTCATTATATTTTTAACAAACCTTGCAATTGTTTAAGGTTTTAATAGATTTACTTATATAATACTAAAACAGCTATAACATACTAGAAATAAATTTTATAATAGTCAAAATATTAAAGTTTAAAAAAAAAAACTATTATTAGTTTAATTTTATATGCTACATTTTATCAAATACGAAATGTTTATATTTAAATGTTAACTCGATAAAGTTAAAATTAAATAAAGATGACTAGTTGTCTCCATTTAAAAATAATAATATATGCTAGATTTCAATAAAGTTAGATAAACTAAAATACTTATGTACAATTGAATTACTTTAAATTTGTTTGAAAAAAAGAATTAAAAAGTCTAAATTTTAGATAATATTTCTTATTGTAATAAATAGAGTTTTTTTTTTGTGAAAAATATTTTAGAATGTGTTAATCTAGTTTTTTTTTCAACAAACAGAGTGCTTATACTAATGTTATTTTATTGCAGTTTGCTTTAGAAGATATTTGAATTTTACAGTAGAAATATTACTCAAAGTTGCTCAGCCTACCAAGGTTTTTTAATTATTGTTTTCACCGCGAGAAAATTTCTAAAAAGTCCAACTACTTAAAAGACTGCCCATAATTTTTATGGTGTTGAAAAAATTTTTTTCATTATATTTGTATACCTTCGTGTTCTTCAATTCTTTCCTTTATATCCTCTATTGAGTCATCTGAAAACAGACGAACTTTGAACGATTTTCTATTCGTTTTTATAAGTATTCCGTCGTCGAGAATAAGTCTTGGTACCAGATGAATGATATCCTCATCTTTAACGTTAAAGTCAGCAAATATGTCATTGTCATCAAATTGTCTTCCTTTAAAGAGTAAACGCTGAAGGCTTTTAGGGATACCTAATGATGAAAAAAATTGTTATTATAAAACAGTTATTTTACTCTTTGATTCATAAATTCTTTCAATTTTTTGAGCATGAAAATACTTTCTCAAGTCCCATACACATGTGAGAGTTTATAAATTCTTTTTAATAGTATCGATTATAAAACTAAATTTAATGTTTAAAATAATTTATTTGTTTATATTTATGACAGTATTTATATTATATAATTGTTGTTGCAATGATATATTACATACAAAAGACTTCAGAATGTATAAGAGGTCGTGAACTACAAAAATGACACCATAAAAAATGTAAATATAAAAGGACAGAAGTATTGAATTTAAAATGGAATGTATTTAATCTCAATTTAAAAAATAAAAATACTCTCAATTTTTTATTATTAAAGAAAGACATACAGCTAATACAGTACCATAACTTTTATAAAGTTAGTTATTTAAATTTCTTTTGTATAAATACTAAATTAAAAAAAAACTATATAAATAAGTACTACCATAATAAAAGAAATATTAGTTACCCATTTTTTAACAGTATAAATAAATATATGGTTAATAAGAGTTAATAACAAATTTCCCGAGATTTTCTTACTGAGTTTTTGTTAATACAGTGTGGTCAGGAAAGGAGTCAAGAAGCAACAAACGTAGATGGGCAGAACAGAGTTTTTTTTTCTCAAAAAGTACCTTTTTTTTGTTGTCTATTTAGAATACTTTGTTAGCAGCCATACAAAATTAAATGCAACCATTTTTTTTGTCAAAAGTTACTTTAAACCCTGCATATTTTAATAAAAGTGCTTGAAGAAATTAAACATTTGCCTATTTCTTTAAAGAATTTTAAACCTATAGGATCCTTAAAACTCCTCTAAACATATATTTTAGCATATTAAATTAAAAAAGAAAGTATCAAACTTTTAGGTTCACAAATACATTTAAGAAACTTTATTCCGTTGTTAAAAAAAATGACTAATAAAACAGATGTAAATGTAAATAATTAAGTATTTTTCAAATATTAAACAAGCCTGATTTTTGATATAGAATAATGCAAAAATTCAATTCGATTCTATTTTTTAAACAGAAAAACCACCCTTAACTCAGCTTATATATTTCCTTAAATAAATTGAGTAACAATTATCTACATACAGTTTAAAAACAAAAAAAATCAGTTCTACCAAACTGTGTTTCACATTTTGTTTGATATTTAGTCATTAAAAATTCAATTTCTAACCCATTAATAATAAATTGACACATTTTTTTTACAAACTATTAAACAAAATAAATATAAACACACTCGATACAAACTTTCTTTTTTATCAATCAAAGTCTGTTTCTAACGTTCACTACTGACTAGTATAATTTAGCTTATTACATATTAACCATATGTACAAACTAAAGTACCACAATAAGTCTTTAAAAGTAGTCTTTTTGAATAAAAATTGTTTTACTATTTTCTGTAACCACTAGTCAACTATAAAATAAACAAGTATATATTATAAAATTTAAAAATATATATATCCTTCAAACTACACAATTGTATGATTTTGATTGTTTATATGAATAGAACCGGAGTTGATGCTAATAGTATAACATACAACAAATTATAACACTTACGTTCAATTTTTTTGATTTTATCTTTAAGACTTTCAGTTTTGTCGGAATCTCTAACAACAAAGGTAAATCTTTTTTAATTCAAAAGTTTCAAGTAAATTTGCAATTCACAAGCTAGTCTCAAACCAATTGTTGAAATTTCCGTGATTTTGTAATCCATCAGTGTTTTCCCATCTTCTAACTTTTTGTTTTCAAATTCCAAAATTTGTTCTTTAAATGGTAAACCTGACATATAGTAACAAATAGTAGTGAGTTGAAAAAACATGAAGCTAACCTTTAAAAATGAAAAAAACATTATTAAGTTTTTGATACTCGTTTACCGACTGTTAGAAAAATTTTAATCAGGGACATAAGTATAATAAAAGCAAAGTGTGATAGCATTACTTTTATACTACTATTTATTTCAAAATAAAATCTTGATGCACTACATGCAAACTAAGCGGTAAAAAACTATTAGGCTAACAAATAATCCTAAAGATAAAATAGATAAAATAAAACAACAGAAATTCAGAATTTTTACATTATAGCTATTTATAATAAAAAACAGTATCTTAGTGCTAAAAACTATATAACTTTAGTTAAGAAAGTTTGTAACTATTAATCAGAACAGCACGAAATATATCCAGCTATATAGTTTTAGTGTATTTAATTAAAATTCATAAGTAGTTTATCTACTATAGTATAAAGAACTTATAAGACAAAGTTTAAAATTGTTATCTAAATACGTGTTACAACATTAATTCCAATAAACTAAAGTACTTATTTTTAACATAATAAAAAAATAAACTATTTTAATTTTCAAAACTAATCTAGCTAATAAATAAATTACTTTTTATTTTATACTGCTATTCTTCAAGACAATTGTGGAAAAACTAACTAATTTAAACCAAATATTTTATTTGCAAAGTATATCAATGGTTTTTGTTAAAGCTTTAAGCTATAAAAAAAATAACAAATTTAAGTATGTTAGTTGAAACAAAACGAACTGTACTAATACCTTGATCACCTTGAATTCTTGCTTTAACAACTGAGCATGTGTCTTGGGGATCAACTTCAACTATGAACGTGCCACT
The DNA here is from genome assembly GCF_965202585.1 of Thalia democratica. Lineage (NCBI taxonomy): Eukaryota > Metazoa > Chordata > Thaliacea > Salpida > Salpidae > Thalia > Thalia democratica. Next base: position 14,668 of record NW_028140479.1, on the reverse strand, counting down.
GTTCAACCTTTCCACTTTGAGTTGCATCCTCAGCACAAGTTGAACAGCTGATCCATTTTTGATGTTGTGGCCACTCAGGCAACAGTAAGTAATTATCTGAAAAAAAAGGTGTAAAGAGTGCTTGGACTTAGTAAGTTAGTTATATAATACCTATTTACTAAATCAACTAAGTGCAAATGCTTTCATCTAAGTACAAAGGTAATGCACATTAATTAACTAAAATGTCATTTAATTACAGTTGAGGTATTCCTTTTCATGTAAACGCGTCTAAATTGCTTGAAGACCAATTTGCAGGAGACCAACTAAATTGCAAGAGAACAAAATTGTATGAGTGCACAAAATTGCACAAAGCCAAATTTTCACGAGGGCACAAAATTGCATTAGGTAACAAAATTACACGAAGAAGATTTTGCACCAAGGTTGAGTTTTGCACGAGTTACATTCCGCACGAGAATAAAAGCAAAGAAAAAAAAAAGATAAAACTAAAAATGAAAGTTACTGACCGAGGGTAAGGGTTAGGGGTAACAATAATAGTAAAGAAAAAAAACTTATAAAAATTATTAAAAACAAAAATAATTATATAAAAAATTGAACCTTTTTTATAAAAGAAAAAAAATCTAACGACCTAAGGTAAGGGTTAGGGATAACATTGATAGAAAAAAGAAACTAAAAAAAAAATAAATTAATAATAAAAAAAATATGTACTCGTGCAAAATTGTCTTCGTGCAAAATTACCTTTGTGCAATTTTGTGCAGTCGTTTAATATTGTCCCCTTGGCAATTTTGTACGCTCGGGAAATTTTGACAGCTACCATACATAATTTTCTTTTATAAAACTTTTATTACTAATTGTTATATTTAAGTGTGCACAAAAAACGTTTAAAATAACATAATAATAAGAAATAAGGTTTATTCGGTTTAATTTTGACACAATTTGATATTTTACTAGTTTCCTTTGCTCTTTAACTCAATTTCGTTGCACATCAATGTACAATGGTGCTCATATTTTAAACCACTTTTTTTATAAATAATTAAGTTAAATTAAGTTTAGTTCATGCACAATTTTTTAACGTTATTGTTTCTACATGTAATATATAAGTGTGTACAGACAAATTGAAAACAATATATGTGACCTAAATTAAAATAATTTTTGTTAGGTACTTTTCATTTTAAACATCTTTATTAAAAAACAAACTCTTAGAAGCTCAACAGTATCATTTTAATACTGATATCTTGTTTAAGACAGTTATTTTTACCTTTAAAATAGTTTTATACTAAAAATAGAAAAAAAAGTACATTAAAAACTTTATATCGGTGCATTGCACCTTTTCTTCTAAAATATTTTTACTTATTGTTGTGTTTTGCATTTGAACTAAACTTATAATTTCTTCTAAAATGTCAAAGTTAGTATAAACACCTTTAATAAAAATTCTCAGATAAGCAATATTTGTTGTATCAATGCTTTTATCTTAACAGGTTGATTAAAGTCCTAATTTGATTAATGAAGCTTTATGGTCTTCAGCCGTTTGCTTAACACGACTTCTTGTTGTCATTGAAGTAATAAACAAAATTATTTTACTACTGCCAACACAAATTTTTAAAATAAGTTTTCAATTATAAACGGTATCTTCATTTTAGTAATTAATTTTGCTAATTTATATCTTGCCTCAACGATTTCCATTGTTCTGTTGTTCCGAGCTAAAAGTGATAACGTGCTGTGTTGGGACTGACTTAAGCTATTTGTTATTTTGTTGGTTTCTCGCAATAACTCCTAAATAACGTTTTTAATTCTTATAGCTCGTCTTGTATTTCCTTTTTACTCTTTTAAAATACATTAACTTTATTGCAGATAAAGAATTGCTATAATTCTCAATAAATAATAAGTTATTCAACTTCATTAATGGCTCAATAAACTTTTATACTTTTGTTAAAAATGTTTGATAAATTTAATAGTCAATTCAAACTGACTTATAATAATTTTATTCAATATATTTAATTCACTATAAATAAACTTCGTAATTTTTTTTTCCAGATCTTTATTTTAAACATGGTTGCCAAACAAACAGAAACAGGCTAGTTTAAAAGTTTGAAAAACTCAGACTAGGTTAAACCTGTTTATAACAACTTTTAAAATCTCAGGTGTGTGTGAAATTTTTATTTCAAACACTTTAAATTATCTTCGAATTATCAGAATAGTTTTTATGACTGAAATGTAGCATACTAATTGTATTTTTTTTTCTTGTGTTCTTATAAATTATGTACTTTTTTATAATGGTTATATTTCAATTAGGTGTTTAAGCTTGATTAACAGTAAGTTTTAAGCATTTTCAATTTTTAATAAACTTAGGCCGGTTTGATATAACTCAGAAACCTTTGCTTTTGGATTGACACCCATATAAATTACTAATTAATTACTGTTAAGGTATTTTATTAAAGTATTTGGGAATTAATTATGTTAAAAATTTGTTTTTAGCTATCTACAATACAAAAAGATATTTTTTTTATTTACTTAACTAAATTTATTACTGAATTTATTAAAGAATTTATTTAAAATGCAAGAAATATTTTTCAAATTAAATAATTTTAGAAATATGAAAAAAGGTTTAATGATATAAAAAGTAAATAAAAAAGACCCATAAATGTTTATAGAGGTTTTTGTAGAGTTAGGTTGTAAGTAGAATTACATAAACATTAAGTTTAACTCATTTTGTCCTTAAGAAAGTATATAGTTTATTAACACTTAAGTATATTAGTCAATGTAATTTTTATTATGTAAGTCTATTTATTTTAATAGGCTTTCTGTGTACAGATAAATCTCATTTAAAATAATTAAGTGTTAAAGTAAAACTTTCTCTAGTGTGATTAAAACTAAAGTATTAATCAAATATTACTAAAACTGAAAATGCGGCCCGCGAAGACTTTAGAAACTTGAAACTTGGCCCGCGAGCACCAACTGTTTGCCGACCCCTGAACAAACTAGTGACCAACCTAATCCAAGTATTCAGATTCAAAATTGACGAAATAGTATATTTTCAAACGTGCATTCTAATTTTAAAGTTAGATTCGGATCCTGATTCGGCCGTGTATCAATAAAAAAAAGTCATTTGAAACTGACCAAATTCTAATTTTAAGATATTAACGTGATCAAGCTAATTCTCAATGTTACGGATCTGTTAGGACACTGAGTGCTGATAAATACGGCGACCTTTTAATTTTTAGCTATTTTGTTACATGTGGCCATTTACCACATAAGGACATTGTGCACAATTTAAAATGATTGATGGAAAAATTCAGTCGAAAACTATTAAAATAAATATGGAAATTGAAAAAAAAAATATTATTAGAAATTTGATTCCTACAATAGTTTTTAAACACTATTAAACGTATTTTAGTATGTTAGCTCCTAATGTATATGTTTAGTTAGTAGGTACCGATTGTTTTTAAACTGAATGTATGATTTCTTTTCTCTAAAACTTTTATAATTCTAAAGCTCCAAAATACTAAATACCTTAATAACAGTAAACTGTGACCCATTGCACAAATGCGGTCCTTAAAAGGTTAAATTTTAGTCCGCCATCATGTTTTTGTTTTAATGGCATGCGGCTCATGAAAGGGTCTACCTGCAGTCTTATGTCTGTAAGTTCTGCCTTCAAAATACTATATTAATGTTGCATAAGATATTCTGAGGTAAGAAGCAGCGTAAAAAAAGGCAATAGGTAAAATTTACAGAATTTCCGGAATTTCCTCCATAATTTTGCAAGGTTAGAAACTAAAATTACAACCTTAGCCAACATAAATTTTGTCTAAAATTAGACGCGACCACCAAAGGCCTGCTGATTCCAACTCTAAATGAATAGAAATTGTTTTTTTTGCATATTACTATTGTAAGCTAAAACGTTTCTACAATTAAATTTGTTACTAAATTTGCAAAAAAAGATTTATTTGACTTCATACGTTTATTTAAATATGATATTTTGTATACCTTTCTTTGTTAATTACTATATAAATTCTATTTATAAATATTATATTAACATCTGACACGTCCTAATCTACTTTTTTAGTTGTCAAACTTGAGAATTTTTTGTTAGTTAGAAACATTCAAAAAATTGATAAATGTATTCGTATAATAAAATACAGGCCGGAATCGAAAGTTTTCCAGGATTATCCAGTTGGAACTGGATAATACTTTCAAATTATGATGCGTTTGGAATCGGATCTAAAAAGGCATTATGCGGCTTGATACGGCAGTTTACAAATTCGAAATGGTTTATTTGGCCAAGAGATAATTTATCCGGATTCTTGCCGCCGATTTAAAACGTTGCTTACCCCTATTCTATTGCATAAAAGATTGCAAAGTTTTTTCCTCAAATATATTTAAAATTAGTTTATACTATATAGTTTAAAATGTAAGAATATGTCTATTGATAATTTTACTTGCTTGTTTAGACTATTACTTACATTCTGATTAAAAATATTCCGTTTCTATATTTTAAAGAAGATATTTTTATGATAAGTTAAATTTAAAAAACAGCTTTTTGTATGTACAACAAATAAGTTTTTGTCACGATTTATATGAGTTTCAAATATTTATGCAACAAGTTATATTTTCAAAACAGTATAATGTTTGCTAAAATAATTCTATAACTTCTTAATTGTTGTTTTTAATTTCTTATGGCAAAAATAAACAGTTTAATTTTTTTCTTGGAAGCCCAAAAATGGTTAATTAAACTTATATTTTTTTATACGAGCTTTAAAGTTTTTGTCAATTTTTAAATTAAAATTTATTAAACTTTCGCCAAAGAAGAAATTAAACTGATTTCAAAATATTTTAATTTAACAACCAAAAGGTTCTAAGACCCAACTTTTTCAGCACGTTTTTGCGATTAAAAAAACATTAATTATTAAAACTTTATACTAAATTATAAAAGACTCGCTTACTTTTTAATTTCAGTAAATACTAAATATTGTTTCTGTTAACCTTAATATTGGTTTATATCTTAAATATAATCAAAGTTATAGTATCTAATTGTTATAAGAACCCTAATATTTTTAAATGAGAAGTACATCTTAAACGATTTTTAAAACTTACTTAAGATAAGTTTTTTATGAAAGAAATTGCAATAAAGCAATTGTAATAAGCTTAATATTTAAGTAAATTTGGTATTTCTCACTTAATATAAGTCGTAAAATTTTACAGTACAATCTAAAATAATTTCTAAGTTAAATAAAATATTTTTGGTTTTAAAATGTATGAAATAGACTACTTGGTAAGTTAAATTGTCGTTTTATTTTGGTTTTGTTATTATTAAAAAAAAAATTTTTATTAATATTTTCATCAAAAATTAATTTCTGTTTTTTAGTTGAAATTTAGAAAAAAAAAATATTCAAGTTTTTTTTATAATCTATGAAAGTTTATCATAAATTTACACTATTCGAGAGAATTCTGGCTCAAGTGCTATGAATTTGTGTAAAACTTGCATAAGTCTTAAAAAAAAAATTAAATTAAATTTTCCTTAACATAAAACTTACTTAAATAAGAATATTGAAAATAGAAATTATTTGAAACTTATTATTTATTTGCCGTGAAGCCATGAAGATTTAAATATTTTGGAAAGTTTTGTTTGAAGATATCTTAAAAAAAATGTAAAGAAAAAAATATTCTCTCATAAAAAACTTAGTTTAATAACTAAATTAAATAAAAAATCTAACATACTGTTGGAAAATAGCTGAAATAAATAAAAATATTAAAAATGTTAAATTTTTTAAGGGGCCCAATACTAAATTTAAACCCAAATTTGATGAAAATTATTCGAAAAACAAAGCAAAAGAAACTATAGTTACAGAAATTATAAAGTGTTTGATTTTTATAAGTTGTTTACTTTAAATGTTATTGAATTATGTTTTTTTACTTCTCCTTTTCTTACTTACTTCTTTCTAGAGTAAACAATGCAATTTATTGTTCAGAGAAATTTCCAGTTGTGTTCTTTGATGAGCTTATATTTTTGTAAAGAGAAAGTAGGTAACTTGAAACATTAGACAAACATTTAATTTAAATATTAACCTACCATGGGTATCTACTGAAATAAAAAATAAAAATACCAATTTGAAATACTTATCTAAAATTAATGCTCTGTTTAATGAAATAACATATTTACCATAATTTTAAACAAAAGGATTATCTACAAGTAGTAGAAGAAACAGTTCACAAAATAAATGAAGCTTCTTCCGTCTTTATGGTAAACTTACTGCAGTTTTTAAACTTATGTTATCCAGAGCAAGCAAACTTTATTTACAGCAATTAAAAATGTTGAGCCGGTAAAGGCCATTAATATTTTAGTTGTAAAGTATATATTTTTGGCCGATGCTTAAAAATATAGCCATATTATTAATAATACACACTTCATTCCACGTAATATGATGCAAGAGAAAAAGTTTTATAAATATATATTTTACTTTTTTTTTGTATCTTCAAACGCATATATTTCACCTTACTCTGTCGAAGTATTTATCTTTTTTAAAAGAAGTTCATCGTTAATGTTAAATTAACAAGTTACAAAGTTTCTCATCAATTGCTGTTATACATGCTAAAATTGAGAAAAACAGCTTATAAACTCTCGTTATGTCGTAGGCCACATTGTTTTTAAACTTTCATGTACAAGCTGTAAATAATGTTTATTAAAAAAACAAAAACATATTTTAAATAATACACATAACGCTGTTCGAAAGACTGTACTGTAATTTTACTAAACATAGTTTATAATTTACATAAAATAGATTAAAAAAATCAGCAAAAAAATTATAAGTAAAATTGGTAATCTAAATACTTTTTGTTTTAAAAGAAATATTTTTATATAAATTATATTTCTTAGATTAACTCCATGTTATTCGGGTTACTCTTTTTTTATTATTTTCAAAGAGTTGCTACTTTGCTAATACCCGGTTTAAGATTTTTAGATAAATGTCTTTCATTTGGGATTACGTATACATATTTGTTTATTTGATATGTATAACGTAAGCAATAAAAAAACATAGATATCAAAACAATTCAAAGCGTAGAAACTGATGTAGTGTCCTAATAAAAAAATTAAATAGAATATGTGTTTTTAATATTAGCTGGTAACTGAATTACAACTTTGGGTGCACAAAATTCTTTTGATTAAGTTTAGCGTGCAAAACTCTATTAGCTTGAAGAACACTGTTTGTCTTAAAAGCTGTTTGTGATTGTGTCTTTATGCCTAAATCTACTTAAAATGAGTCTCCTACAAAGATAAAGATGATTGTCTTAAAAAAACTTTTAAATAAAATATAGTCACTTCTATTACTTTTTGCATAATAATAAAAAGTCAAATCTATTTCATATTTTAAAAATTAGATGGGTAAAAGCTAAGTAAATTTAAAGTACCAACAATGTGGAGTTTAAAACTGTAAGTAACTAATTACTTAATTTGTAAAAACAAACAACAAACATACTAACTATGCAAATTAAAAAAAACATATAGTAGCAAAAAAATTAAAAATCCCTGTTCTAAAACTAATTTAAATTCTTAAACAATCAAATTCATAAATGTAAAACTTTGAAAATAAATTGCGTATAAAAGTAGAGTTGTTAACTAAATTTTTTTACAAGATACATCTTACACAATTTTAACGTAAATAATTTCTTTAATGCATCTTAAAATGGGTCCGAATGTTGATGTGACGGAATTCCATTTTTGCTGACTCGGCATTAAAATTTTTTTTTGTTAGTTTTTATATCCTTAACCCTAACCCACCTTACCAAAAATATTTTCATTTATACCCTTAACCCTAACCAACCTTACCCAAAATTTTAAAAACTAATTAAAACATAACACTTTTGCAATTATTTTATCCTCACTCATTAAATATTTGAGAATTTCCGTCACATCGTCAAAAGAACTTTTTTAAAGCTACCATATTTTGTCAGGATTTTAAACGTATCGTTAACATACTTTGTAGGAAAACAGATAAACTTAAAACTATAGAATTTCTTTTTGAAAAAAAATAATTGAATAATGTGCTAATTTTATATTAAATAACACAATATCAAGTCTTATTGCCTTTTTTTATAAAAAATAACATATAAAACTTTCCTATGAAGTCTATGTATATACTTTTTTAATCGTCTATTCTAATCAAAAATAGAACCTAATTGCACTAAAATTACCTAAAGGTATTTTTATTATTTTGTTGTTATATTTTTACATAAGAAATACTTTATTAATAATAAACTTTCATTTAGTTCTCTATCTAAATAAGTTTTAACTTTGTTATGAATTTTGATTTAAATATAAATATGATAGTTAGTTTCAGCGAAATTAAATATTTAAAATGTTATTTGTACAGCTGAACATTCAGTTTTACAAAAAAATAATTAAAACTTCTAAAATTATACAATTATAAAATATAAGTTTTTTTTATATAAAATATTTTTCATCTGAAACTTTTATAAAAACACCTTAGAAAATTAAATTATAATGTAAATACGATAAAACTTTTGAAACACTATGAATTATATTATAAAATTTAAAACTTTATATCTCAAAAATTTAACTACAGAATTCCTATTTTCAAGACCTTTTCGTGCTTTCACAACTGTTTGTTACATGTTATTTTGTCTTTTTTTTATTAGTCTCTTTTTTCTATCAATAAAGCTTAATTTTGTAAATAATTTAAAGCCTGATTGCCACTAATCAATCATAATGTACCAGCATTTATTAAATTCTATATTACTTTGTTTTTTTTTTTAAATATTTTAAATACCATCATATAAAAACTGATATATTACATAAAATATTTAGTACTAATCTTAAAGCAGTTAAACAAATCATTAAACTAAATAACAAGATACTGGTTTTAACTTAAAAAAAATAATATATTCCCTTTTATGTTATCTTTTGTATTATAGTTGTTAAAACTTTCTTCTAAGTCTTGATTTTTTTTATACAACTTCATTTTTCAGAATACTTTACAAAATGTCACAGTTTAATATAAGTGAATTAGTATCTCTTGCTAAAACGTGTTATGAAAGTTGTCGTGATGAGGATGTAATTAGCTATATGAAAAAAGTAATAAAAACGGGTACACCTCTTAACTTTGAAGAAAGAGACATGTTTTTTCACAGTTACCAACAGCTCAAACAACCATATATGGATTCCTTTGTTATCTGTGATTACTCGGATTTGGATGAAGTATAGAGAGAAATAAACCAGAAAGCAAAATCAGAAATAGAAAAATTATGTGATGAAATTATTCAGATGTTAGATAGCCATTGGATCAAAGCTGATACCAACATCGAAGCTGTTGCTGATTACAAAGGTTTAGAGGCAATTCAACATCACGATAAGGCAAGTGCAACGCTGTTTAAGTTTGGATTTTAAATTTAAAAAAAGGAAAGCTTAGTATTTAACTATTTTCAAATTTAAGTCAAGTGAAATTGAATTTAGTACAGCCAAAGATCAAAGAATATCAACTAATCTACTGTAATAATAAAATCACTAACAAAATAGATTAAAGATATTTTCTACATTATTTTTTCTAAATGTATAAAAAAACTAAAATTAAAAAGAACGAAATGTAAAACTTTTGTGATAAAAAAAAATTTGAATGACTATAGTTTCAGTATAGAGAAAATTGATAGAAAGATACAACTTAAAGTGCATTTTAAGTTCAAAAAAACTTAATATCTAAAATTATAACATAATCTTCTATTAAAAACAAAAATTCCGAGGTACAAGGTAAAAATTAAACTTAGTTTTAAGCACCTCAAACATTTTTAAACATCTGAACTTAAATAGAGACTTAATAAAATATAATTTGAATTAAAAATATTTTTAAATGTTACATAAGCTTGGTTTGTACAACTGCTTAGTTAATGAATTTCTAATAAACTAGTAAATCAGAAATTCAACGAGTTTTAACGAAATCAACAGTTCATAAGTTAAACACTGAACAAAAAACTATTTATTATTTCTAAAAGTTTTAAAAAAATTACTATACTAAGTTAGTATATTTTTTTATTTAAAAAGAAAAAATTGACTGAGTAGACTCGAGCTAATTAAACTTAAAAAAAAAACAACTAGTTTTAGTCATAAGGCTAACTTGAGATAAAGTTATTAAGGAGTAATTAAACTGTAGGATTTTTAATATAAGTGTTTCTATTTAATATGTTTGTTTATAATTATGTTTGTTTTTGTTTCAGACTTTTCATTCTTAAGGGTATAGGGGGTTAATCACCTTTTTTAAAATTTGATCCTATTTTATAGAACTTAAACTAAGCTTCAAGATGCTTTTTACAGATTTTTTAAACTAAATATATATTTTTGAGATATAGCTGGTCAAAGTCAGAAACTACAATAGGTTCCATTTGGGAAGCACAAACTAAAACATAGAATAACGCGAAATCACTAAAATCTATATCCTCCTACGATTTTTAGAATAACTACCTAAAATTTTCAGGAAATTTTCCTTGCAATGTTTAGAAAATTCTATAAAAATAGTATTTTCAAAATTTATGTTAAAAAATTATGACAAAAAAAAACAGAATTTTTGTTCAATTATTAATTTAATAAAAATAACTCCTCTACAGAATTTCCTAAATTTTGCAAGGAAACTCACTTCTAGTATTTTTTGCATAATAATAAAAAGTTAAATCTATTTCCTACTTTAAAAGTTAGATGGGTAAAAGCTTAGTAAATTTTAAGTACCAACAAAGTGGTGTTTAAAACTGTAAGTAATCTACTTAATTTGTAAAAACAAACAACAAACATACTAACTATGCAAATTAAAAAAAACATATAGTAGCAAAAAAATTAAAAATCCCTGTTCTAAAACTAATTTAAATTCTTAAACAATCAAACTCATAAATGTAAAACTTTGAAAATAAATTGCGTATAAAAGTAGAGTTGTTAACTAAATTTTTTTACAAGATACATCTTACACAATTTTAACGTAAATAATTTCTTTAATGCATCTTAAAATGGGTCCGACTGTTGATGTGACGGAATTCCATTTTTTGCTGACTCGGCAATTAAAATTTTTTTTTGTTAGTTTTTATATCCTTAACCCTAACCCACCTTACCAAAAATATTTTTATTTATACCCTTAACCTTGACCAACCTTACCCAAACATTTTAAAAACTAATTAAAACATAATACCTTTGCAATTTTTTTATACTCATTCATTAAATGTTTGAGAATTTTCCGTCACATCGTCAAAAGAACTTTTTTAAAGCTACCATGTTTTGTCAGGATTTTATACGTATCGTTAACATACTTTGTAGAAAAACAGATAAACTTAAAACTATAGAATTTCTTTTTGAAAAAAAATAATTGAATAATGTGCTAATTTTATATTAAATAACACAATATCAAGTCTTATTGCCTTATTTTTTTTTGTAAAAAATAACATATAAAACTTTACTATGAAGTCTACGTATATATTTTTTTAATCGTCTATTCTAATCAAAAATAGAACCTAATTGCACTAAAATTACCTAAAGGTATTTTTATTATTTTGTTGTTTTATTTTTTTACATAAGAAATACCTTATTAATAATAAACTTTCATTTAGTTCTCTATCTAAATAAGTTCTAACTTTGTTATAAATTTTGATTTAAATATAAATATGATAGTTAGTTTCAGCGAAATTAAATATTTAAAATGTTATTTGTTCAGCTGAACATTCAGTTTTTACAAAAAATTGATTAAAACTTCTAACATTATAAAATTGTAAAATAGTAAGTTTTTTTTTATATAAAATATTTTTTATCTGAAACTTTTATAAAAACACCTTAGAAATTTAAATGATAATGTAAATACGATTAAACTTTTGTAACACTATGAATTATAAATAACATTTAAAATTTTATATCTCAAAAATTTAACTACAGAATTCCTATTTTCAAGACCTTTTAGTGCTTTCACAACTGTTACATGTTATTTTGTCTTTTTTTTATTAGTCTATTTTTTCTATCAATAAAGCTCCATTTTGTAAATCGTTTAAAGCCTGATTGCATTAATCAATCATAAAGTACCAGCTTATATTGAATTCTATATTACTCTGTTTTTTTTTAAATAGTTTAACTACCATCATATAAAAACTGATATATTACATAAGATATTTAGAACTAATCTTAAAGCAGTTACACAAATCATTAAACTTAACAACATAATACTGGTTTTACTTAAAAATAATAATATATTCCCTTTTATGTTATTTTTGTATGATAGTTGTTAAAACTTTCTTCTAAGTCTTGATTTTTTTTTTATACAACTTCATTTTTCAGAATACTTTACAAAATGTCACAGTTTAATATAAGTGAATTAGTATCTCTTGCTAAAACGTGTTATGAAAGTTGTCGTGATGAGGATGTAATTAGCTATATGAAAAAAGTATAAAAACGGGTACACCTCTTAACTTTGAAGAAAGAGACATGTTTTTTCACAGTTACCAACAGCTCAAACAACATATATGGATTCCTTTGTTATCTGTGATTACTCGGATTTGGATGAAGTACAGAGAGAAATAAACCAGAAAGCAAAATCAGAAATAGAAAAATTATGTGATGAAATTATTCGGATGTTAGATAGCCATTGGATCAAAGCTGATACCAACATCGAAGCTGTTGCTGATTACAAAGGTTTAGAGGCAATTCAACATTACGATAAGGCTATTGTTGCATCAGGAAATGTTGAAGATTTGGAAACAAGTAAGGCATTGGAGTTTTATGAGGAAGCGAACAAAATTGCCAATGAAAATCTCAATCCTGCACATCCAGTTGTGATTTTCTGCACTAAGATTTTCTAAATTTCATTATTATTTACTTGGTTCTGCTGATAAAGCTCTTGCTATGGCTACTGATGCCTACGAGAAAGGTATTTCTCACTTACCCGGTTTACCTGAAGAATTAAAATTTACTTCTAAAGGAATGCTAGAAGATTTAAAGGAGGAAATCTACAACAAAGTTTAAGTTAATTTTTGTTAAACGCTCTCTTTCTTTTAACCTTTTCTTTAAGTTAATTTTTAGCCTTTTATGTTTGGTATTTAGGTATAAATAAATTTGAGTTGTTTTCTGAACGTTATTTGTAATAAACCTGAGTTCTCAAGCTGGACTGTTTTTATAGAAAAACCAGTTACATATTATTATTTATTTAGGTTTGTAAATTTTGTTTTAGGAAAAAATTTATATTTTCGATAAAACTATTAATATAAAAGAATTAACTCTAATCTATTAGAACATTCTGGTGATATTTCTTAAATTTTATGATGTTATCATCTTGTAAAATTAAGAGTCTTTTACAAAATTAAAAGTAAAAGTTCACATAAAACTGTTTTTCGAAAACTTTCCTTAAAACTTTGTGGAATATCTCTTTCATTTTTTTACTTTTTTAAGGTGAATCTAAGATTATTGTTTTATAATTTTGCCGGCGAAAGAATTTTTCTAAAAATCTAGCTCGATAACTGTAAAAATTTTCAGCTATTGCAACAGCTAACTAATATGACAAACTAAGTTATAACATACACTCTAAAGCAAATGCATTTTAGATCAGTGACAAAAAAGTACTTTTGTTACTATATATATTACTAAAATATCCTGTAAGTTGTACCTAAGACAATCAAAAAAACATCGGCAAAAGTCTGCAGAACAGAAGTCCGGACTTTCGTTTGCCGCGAGACAAGCTCAAATTTAACAAAAGGGTTGATCATGCCAATTAATCATCAGACCACAGTACCTAAAACCTTTTCTTTTAGTTATTCTTTTCAAATCATAAGATATATAGCATTAAATTTGAAAGTTAATTTAGCGGGCTAGGTTTACATACTCATTGGTCGCAATATAACTTTTTGCAGATATTTATTTTACTTAAATTTTGTAGATATTTGCTAGCCGTTTATTTTGTCTGCAGGTCGAATCCTGTCCGTGGATTTTAAGTTAAAAAAATCTTTATGAAGTACTATTTACAATCCAATATACTGCATATAAATCAACTAAATAATTGTAACAAAAATAAGTAGCAAATTGTCAATTTTAAAATAAAATACATCGAACAGAATAACAATACAAAGACTTCACTTTAAATTTACAAAACATATTTCACAATCCAATTTTAAAAACCTAAAATACTACCAAAAAGAGTTAAGGTAAAAGTTCTGTCGGTAGTTACATGCAATTTAATAACTTGATTGGTTTAAAAAAGTCGTATTGAAAAAAATAAATTTAAGAGAAATACCAAAATTAAGCCTAACACAAGATTTTATTTCACGATAAATGAGCATTCCGGTTGATAATTTTGCTAATAATTTTCTTTATTACTAACATACATAGAATTTAATTAAAATCTATTTTATCGTAATGCACAAATAAGGGTAACATTAAGATAAAATGCTATATAGAATAGAGTTATAAATGTGAAAAGTGTATTTCTCTACATAAAGTGTTAAACCTTTTGAAATGTTGTTAGTAAAGTTAGCATACTTAAAGTAGTTAATAAAATTTTAACAATAGAATAAATCTAATAAGTATAATATAAAAATGAAATGGATTCAGTTATCTTAAATTAAGCTGGTTTAATACTATATTTGCTATTTTTACTTTTGTTCTTCCCTATAATAATATCTCAACACAATCTGTGCAATGAAATTTTAGAGC
>NW_028140478.1:0-25588 GCF_965202585.1 Thalia democratica | reverse complement strand
GAGTTTTCCTCAAAAAAAATGAAATTAAAACATTTTCGCCCTCTACGGGCGCCGAACTAGTCCAAAATGGCCAGTTTTAACCTTTAACTTTTACTTTTTTGGAAAAAAACTCTCGATGAATCGAGGTATTTGAGCGGTTTTCAATTTTAACTTTTACTTTTTTTTGGATTAAAACTCACATTGAATAACGGTATGTGAGCTTATTTCAATTTTAACTTTTACTTTTTTTTGGATTAAAACTCACATCGAAAAACGGTATGTGAGCTTATTTCAATTTTAACTTTTACTTTTTTTTGTAAAACGCATACGTCGAAGTGCGGAAAAGCGCTCTAATTTCAATAAAAAATTTTACTTTTTTTCAACAAAAGTGGACGTTTGAAATGCCGAAGGTCGATTTTTACTTTTTTTCAAGGTCAAAATTTCGTACAAAATTGACTTCTCGACCTCAGAACCGGTGTTTTCGCACTCCCACGGGACCCCGAAAACGGGTTTTCGCGCGCCCCTCCCCCCTAAAATTTTCCCGGCAACCGTTTGTTGGACCGTCGAACCGCGCTGGACCCCATTATGTTTTTTTACTTTTTTCAAAATGGTAAATTTCAAGCAAAACTTTGAATGAAAACCACATTTTTCTCAAAACCTCTACAGCTCGGAGTTTTCCTCAAAAAAAATGAAATTAAAACATTTTCGCCCTCTACGGGCGCCGAACTAGTCCAAAATGGCCAGTTTTAACCTTTAACTTTTACTTTTTTGGAAAAAAACTCTCGATGAATCGAGGTATTTGAGCGGTTTATTTGAGCGGTTACTTTTTTTTGGATTAAAACTCACATTGAATAACGGTATGTGAGCTTATTTCAATTTTAACTTTTACTTTTTTTTGGATTAAAACTCACATCGAAAAACGGTATGTGAGCTTATTTCAATTTTAACTTTTACTTTTTTTTGTAAAACGCATACGTCGAAGTGCGGAAAAGCGCTCTAATTTCAATAAAAAATTTTACTTTTTTTCAACAAAAGTGGACGTTCGAAATGCCGAAGGTCGATTTTTACTTTTTTTCAAGGTCAAAATTTCGTACAAAATTTACTTCTCGACCTTAAAACCGGTGTTTTCGCACTCCCACGGGACCCCGAAAACGGGTTTTCGCGCGCCCCTCCCCCCTAAAATTTTCCCGGCAACCGTTTGTTGGACCGTCGAACCGCGCTGGACCCCATTATGTTTTTTTACTTTTTTCAAAATGGTAAATTTCAAGCAAAACTTTGAATGAAAACCACATTTTTCTCAAAACCTCTACAGCTCGGAGTTTTCCTCAAAAAAAATGAAATTAAAACATTTTCGCCCTCTACGGGCGCCGAACTAGTCCAAAATGGCCAGTTTTAACCTTTAACTTTTACTTTTTTGGAAAAAAACTCTCGATGAATCGAGGTATTTGAGCGGTTTTCAATTTTAACTTTTACTTTTTTTTGGATTAAAACTCACATTGAATAACGGTATGTGAGCTTATTTCAATTTTAACTTTTACTTTTTTTTGGATTAAAACTCACATCGAAAAACGGTATGTGAGCTTATTTCAATTTTAACTTTTACTTTTTTTTGTAAAACGCATACGTCGAAGTGCGGAAAAGCGCTCTAATTTCAATAAAAAATTTTACTTTTTTTCAACAAAAGTGGACGTTTGAAATGCCGAAGGTCGATTTTTACTTTTTTTCAAGGTCAAAATTTCGTACAAAATTTACTTCTCGACCTTAAAACCGGTGTTTTCGCACTCCCACGGGACCCCGAAAACGGGTTTTCGCGCGCCCCTCCCCCCTAAAATTTTCCCGGCAACCGTTTGTTGGACCGTCGAACCGCGCTGGACCCCATTATGTTTTTTTACTTTTTTTCAAAATGGTAAATTTCAAGCAAAACTTTGAATGAAAACCACATTTTTCTCAAAACCTCTACAGTTCGGGGTTTTCTTCAAAAAAAATGAAATTAAAACATTTTCGCCCTCTACGGGCGCCGAACTAGTCCAAATTGGCCAGTTTTAACCTTTAACTTTTACTTTTTTGGAAAAAAACTCTCGATGAATCGAGGTATTTGAGCGGTTTTCAATTTTAACTTTTACTTTTTTTTGGATTAAAACTCACATTGAATAACGGTATGTGAGCTTATTTCAATTTTAACTTTTACTTTTTTTTGGATTAAAACTCACATCGAAAAACGGTATGTGAGCTTATTTCAATTTTAACTTTTACTTTTTTTTGTAAAACGCATACGTCGAAGTGCGGAAAAGCGCTCTAATTTCAATAAAAAATTTTACTTTTTTTCAACAAAAGTGGACGTTCGAAATGCCGAAGGTCGATTTTTACTTTTTTTCAAGGTCAAAATTTCGTACAAAATTTACTTCTCGACCTTAAAACCGGTGTTTTCGCACTCCCACGGGACCCCGAAAACGGGTTTTCGCGCGCCCCTCCCCCCTAAAATTTTCCCGGCAACCGTTTGTTGGACCGTCGAACCGCGCTGGACCCCATTATGTTTTTTTACTTTTTTCAAAATGGTAAATTTCAAGCAAAACTTTGAATGAAAACCACATTTTTCTCAAAACCTCTACAGCTCGGAGTTTTCCTCAAAAAAAATGAAATTAAAACATTTTCGCCCTCTACGGGCGCCGAACTAGTCCAAAATGGCCAGTTTTAACCTTTAACTTTTACTTTTTTGGAAAAAAACTCTCGATGAATCGAGGTATTTGAGCGGTTTTCAATTTTAACTTTTACTTTTTTTTGGATTAAAACTCACATTGAATAACGGTATGTGAGCTTATTTCAATTTTAACTTTTACTTTTTTTTGGATTAAAACTCACATCGAAAAACGGTATGTGAGCTTATTTCAATTTTAACTTTTACTTTTTTTTGTAAAACGCATACGTCGAAGTGCGGAAAAGCGCTCTAATTTCAATAAAAAATTTTACTTTTTTTCAACAAAAGTGGACGTTTGAAATGCCGAAGGTCGATTTTTACTTTTTTTCAAGGTCAAAATTTCGTACAAAATTGACTTCTCCACCTCAAAACCGGTGTTTTCGCACTCCCACGGGACCCCGAAAACGGGTTTTCGCGCGCCCCTCCCCCCTAAAATTTTCCCGGCAACCGTTTGTTGGACCGTCGAACCGCGCTGGACCCCATTATGTTTTTTTACTTTTTTCAAAATGGTAAATTTCAAGCAAAACTTTGAATGAAAACCACATTTTTCTCAAAACCTCTACAGCTCGGAGTTTTCCTCAAAAAAAATGAAATTAAAACATTTTCGCCCTCTACGGGCGCCGAACTAGTCCAAAATGGCCAGTTTTAACCTTTAACTTTTACTTTTTTTTGGATTAAAACTCACATTGAATACGAGGTATTTGAGCGGTTTTCAATTTTAACTTTTACTTTTTTTTGGATTAAAACTCACATTGAATAACGGTATGTGAGCTTATTTCAATTTTAACTTTTACTTTTTTTTGGATTAAAACTCACATCGAAAAACGGTATGTGAGCTTATTTCAATTTTAACTTTTACTTTTTTTTGTAAAACGCATACGTCGAAGTGCGGAAAAGCGCTCTAATTTCAATAAAAAATTTTACTTTTTTTCAACAAAAGTGGACGTTTGAAATGCCGAAGGTCGATTTTTACTTTTTTTCAAGGTCAAAATTTCGTACAAAATTTACTTCTCGACCTTAAAACCGGTGTTTTCGCACTCCCACGGGACCCCGAAAACGGGTTTTCGCGCGCCCCTCCCCCCTAAAATTTTCCCGGCAACCGTTTGTTGGACCGTCGAACCGCGCTGGACCCCATTATGTTTTTTTACTTTTTTTCAAAATGGTAAATTTCAAGCAAAACTTTGAATGAAAACCACATTTTTCTCAAAACCTCTACAGTTCGGGGTTTTCTTCAAAAAAAATGAAATTAAAACATTTTCGCCCTCTACGGGCGCCGAACTAGTCCAAATTGGCCAGTTTTAACCTTTAACTTTTACTTTTTTGGAAAAAAACTCTCGATGAATCGAGGTATTTGAGCGGTTTTCAATTTTAACTTTTACTTTTTTTTGGATTAAAACTCACATTGAATAACGGTATGTGAGCTTATTTCAATTTTAACTTTTACTTTTTTTTGGATTAAAACTCACATCGAAAAACGGTATGTGAGCTTATTTCAATTTTAACTTTTACTTTTTTTTGTAAAACGCATACGTCGAAGTGCGGAAAAGCGCTCTAATTTCAATAAAAAATTTTACTTTTTTTCAACAAAAGTGGACGTTCGAAATGCCGAAGGTCGATTTTTACTTTTTTTCAAGGTCAAAATTTCGTACAAAATTTACTTCTCGACCTTAAAACCGGTGTTTTCGCACTCCCACGGGACCCCGAAAACGGGTTTTCGCGCGCCCCTCCCCCCTAAAATTTTCCCGGCAACCGTTTGTTGGACCGTCGAACCGCGCTGGACCCCATTATGTTTTTTTACTTTTTTCAAAATGGTAAATTTCAAGCAAAACTTTGAATGAAAACCACATTTTTCTCAAAACCTCTACAGCTCGGAGTTTTCCTCAAAAAAAATGAAATTAAAACATTTTCGCCCTCTACGGGCGCCGAACTAGTCCAAAATGGCCAGTTTTAACCTTTAACTTTTACTTTTTTGGAAAAAAACTCTCGATGAATCGAGGTATTTGAGCGGTTTTCAATTTTAACTTTTACTTTTTTTTGGATTAAAACTCACATTGAATAACGGTATGTGAGCTTATTTCAATTTTAACTTTTACTTTTTTTTGGATTAAAACTCACATCGAAAAACGGTATGTGAGCTTATTTCAATTTTAACTTTTACTTTTTTTTGTAAAACGCATACGTCGAAGTGCGGAAAAGCGCTCTAATTTCAATAAAAAATTTTACTTTTTTTCAACAAAAGTGGACGTTTGAAATGCCGAAGGTCGATTTTTACTTTTTTTCAAGGTCAAAATTTCGTACAAAATTGACTTCTCCACCTCAAAACCGGTGTTTTCGCACTCCCACGGGACCCCGAAAACGGGTTTTCGCGCGCCCCTCCCCCCTAAAATTTTCCCGGCAACCGTTTGTTGGACCGTCGAACCGCGCTGGACCCCATTATGTTTTTTTACTTTTTTCAAAATGGTAAATTTCAAGCAAAACTTTGAATGAAAACCACATTTTTCTCAAAACCTCTACAGCTCGGAGTTTTCCTCAAAAAAAATGAAATTAAAACATTTTCGCCCTCTACGGGCGCCGAACTAGTCCAAAATGGCCAGTTTTAACCTTTAACTTTTACTTTTTTTTGGATTAAAACTCACATTGAATACGAGGTATTTGAGCGGTTTTCAATTTTAACTTTTACTTTTTTTTGGATTAAAACTCACATTGAATAACGGTATGTGAGCTTATTTCAATTTTAACTTTTACTTTTTTTTGGATTAAAACTCACATCGAAAAACGGTATGTGAGCTTATTTCAATTTTAACTTTTACTTTTTTTTGTAAAACGCATACGTCGAAGTGCGGAAAAGCGCTCTAATTTCAATAAAAAATTTTACTTTTTTTCAACAAAAGTGGACGTTTGAAATGCCGAAGGTCGATTTTTACTTTTTTTCAAGGTCAAAATTTCGTACAAAATTGACTTCTCGACCTCAGAACCGGTGTTTTCGCACTCCCACGGGACCCCGAAAACGGGTTTTCGCGCGCCCCTCCCCCCTAAAATTTTCCCGGCAACCGTTTGTTGGACCGTCGAACCGCGCTGGACCCCATTATGTTTTTTTACTTTTTTCAAAATGGTAAATTTCAAGCAAAACTTTGAATGAAAACCACATTTTTCTCAAAACCTCTACAGCTCGGAGTTTTCCTCAAAAAAAATGAAATTAAAACATTTTCGCCCTCTACGGGCGCCGAACTAGTCCAAAATGGCCAGTTTTAACCTTTAACTTTTACTTTTTTGGAAAAAAACTCTCGATGAATCGAGGTATTTGAGCGGTTTTCAATTTTAACTTTTACTTTTTTTTGGATTAAAACTCACATTGAATAACGGTATGTGAGCTTATTTCAATTTTAACTTTTACTTTTTTTTGGATTAAAACTCACATCGAAAAACGGTATGTGAGCTTATTTCAATTTTAACTTTTACTTTTTTTTGTAAAACGCATACGTCGAAGTGCGGAAAAGCGCTCTAATTTCAATAAAAAATTTTACTTTTTTTCAACAAAAGTGGACGTTTGAAATGCCGAAGGTCGATTTTTACTTTTTTTCAAGGTCAAAATTTCGTACAAAATTGACTTCTCGACCTCAGAACCGGTGTTTTCGCACTCCCACGGGACCCCGAAAACGGGTTTTCGCGCGCCCCTCCCCCCTAAAATTTTCCCGGCAACCGTTTGTTGGACCGTCGAACCGCGCTGGACCCCATTATGTTTTTTTACTTTTTTCAAAATGGTAAATTTCAAGCAAAACTTTGAATGAAAACCACATTTTTCTCAAAACCTCTACAGCTCGGAGTTTTCCTCAAAAAAAATGAAATTAAAACATTTTCGCCCTCTACGGGCGCCGAACTAGTCCAAAATGGCCAGTTTTAACCTTTAACTTTTACTTTTTTGGAAAAAAACTCTCGATGAATCGAGGTATTTGAGCGGTTTATTTGAGCGGTTACTTTTTTTTGGATTAAAACTCACATTGAATAACGGTATGTGAGCTTATTTCAATTTTAACTTTTACTTTTTTTTGGATTAAAACTCACATCGAAAAACGGTATGTGAGCTTATTTCAATTTTAACTTTTACTTTTTTTTGTAAAACGCATACGTCGAAGTGCGGAAAAGCGCTCTAATTTCAATAAAAAATTTTACTTTTTTTCAACAAAAGTGGACGTTCGAAATGCCGAAGGTCGATTTTTACTTTTTTTCAAGGTCAAAATTTCGTACAAAATTTACTTCTCGACCTTAAAACCGGTGTTTTCGCACTCCCACGGGACCCCGAAAACGGGTTTTCGCGCGCCCCTCCCCCCTAAAATTTTCCCGGCAACCGTTTGTTGGACCGTCGAACCGCGCTGGACCCCATTATGTTTTTTTACTTTTTTCAAAATGGTAAATTTCAAGCAAAACTTTGAATGAAAACCACATTTTTCTCAAAACCTCTACAGCTCGGAGTTTTCCTCAAAAAAAATGAAATTAAAACATTTTCGCCCTCTACGGGCGCCGAACTAGTCCAAAATGGCCAGTTTTAACCTTTAACTTTTACTTTTTTGGAAAAAAACTCTCGATGAATCGAGGTATTTGAGCGGTTTTCAATTTTAACTTTTACTTTTTTTTGGATTAAAACTCACATTGAATAACGGTATGTGAGCTTATTTCAATTTTAACTTTTACTTTTTTTTGGATTAAAACTCACATCGAAAAACGGTATGTGAGCTTATTTCAATTTTAACTTTTACTTTTTTTTGTAAAACGCATACGTCGAAGTGCGGAAAAGCGCTCTAATTTCAATAAAAAATTTTACTTTTTTTCAACAAAAGTGGACGTTTGAAATGCCGAAGGTCGATTTTTACTTTTTTTCAAGGTCAAAATTTCGTACAAAATTTACTTCTCGACCTTAAAACCGGTGTTTTCGCACTCCCACGGGACCCCGAAAACGGGTTTTCGCGCGCCCCTCCCCCCTAAAATTTTCCCGGCAACCGTTTGTTGGACCGTCGAACCGCGCTGGACCCCATTATGTTTTTTTACTTTTTTTCAAAATGGTAAATTTCAAGCAAAACTTTGAATGAAAACCACATTTTTCTCAAAACCTCTACAGTTCGGGGTTTTCTTCAAAAAAAATGAAATTAAAACATTTTCGCCCTCTACGGGCGCCGAACTAGTCCAAATTGGCCAGTTTTAACCTTTAACTTTTACTTTTTTGGAAAAAAACTCTCGATGAATCGAGGTATTTGAGCGGTTTTCAATTTTAACTTTTACTTTTTTTTGGATTAAAACTCACATTGAATAACGGTATGTGAGCTTATTTCAATTTTAACTTTTACTTTTTTTTGGATTAAAACTCACATCGAAAAACGGTATGTGAGCTTATTTCAATTTTAACTTTTACTTTTTTTTGTAAAACGCATACGTCGAAGTGCGGAAAAGCGCTCTAATTTCAATAAAAAATTTTACTTTTTTTCAACAAAAGTGGACGTTTGAAATGCCGAAGGTCGATTTTTACTTTTTTTCAAGGTCAAAATTTCGTACAAAATTGACTTCTCCACCTCAAAACCGGTGTTTTCGCACTCCCACGGGACCCCGAAAACGGGTTTTCGCGCGCCCCTCCCCCCTAAAATTTTCCCGGCAACCGTTTGTTGGACCGTCGAACCGCGCTGGACCCCATTATGTTTTTTTACTTTTTTCAAAATGGTAAATTTCAAGCAAAACTTTGAATGAAAACCACATTTTTCTCAAAACCTCTACAGCTCGGAGTTTTCCTCAAAAAAAATGAAATTAAAACATTTTCGCCCTCTACGGGCGCCGAACTAGTCCAAAATGGCCAGTTTTAACCTTTAACTTTTACTTTTTTGGAAAAAAACTCTCGATGAATCGAGGTATTTGAGCGGTTTTCAATTTTAACTTTTACTTTTTTTTGGATTAAAACTCACATTGAATAACGGTATGTGAGCTTATTTCAATTTTAACTTTTACTTTTTTTTGGATTAAAACTCACATCGAAAAACGGTATGTGAGCTTATTTCAATTTTAACTTTTACTTTTTTTTGTAAAACGCATACGTCGAAGTGCGGAAAAGCGCTCTAATTTCAATAAAAAATTTTACTTTTTTTCAACAAAAGTGGACGTTTGAAATGCCGAAGGTCGATTTTTACTTTTTTTCAAGGTCAAAATTTCGTACAAAATTGACTTCTCCACCTCAAAACCGGTGTTTTCGCACTCCCACGGGACCCCGAAAACGGGTTTTCGCGCGCCCCTCCCCCCTAAAATTTTCCCGGCAACCGTTTGTTGGACCGTCGAACCGCGCTGGACCCCATTATGTTTTTTTACTTTTTTCAAAATGGTAAATTTCAAGCAAAACTTTGAATGAAAACCACATTTTTCTCAAAACCTCTACAGCTCGGAGTTTTCCTCAAAAAAAATGAAATTAAAACATTTTCGCCCTCTACGGGCGCCGAACTAGTCCAAAATGGCCAGTTTTAACCTTTAACTTTTACTTTTTTGGAAAAAAACTCTCGATGAATCGAGGTATTTGAGCGGTTTATTTGAGCGGTTACTTTTTTTTGGATTAAAACTCACATTGAATAACGGTATGTGAGCTTATTTCAATTTTAACTTTTACTTTTTTTTGGATTAAAACTCACATCGAAAAACGGTATGTGAGCTTATTTCAATTTTAACTTTTACTTTTTTTTGTAAAACGCATACGTCGAAGTGCGGAAAAGCGCTCTAATTTCAATAAAAAATTTTACTTTTTTTCAACAAAAGTGGACGTTCGAAATGCCGAAGGTCGATTTTTACTTTTTTTCAAGGTCAAAATTTCGTACAAAATTTACTTCTCGACCTTAAAACCGGTGTTTTCGCACTCCCACGGGACCCCGAAAACGGGTTTTCGCGCGCCCCTCCCCCCTAAAATTTTCCCGGCAACCGTTTGTTGGACCGTCGAACCGCGCTGGACCCCATTATGTTTTTTTACTTTTTTCAAAATGGTAAATTTCAAGCAAAACTTTGAATGAAAACCACATTTTTCTCAAAACCTCTACAGCTCGGAGTTTTCCTCAAAAAAAATGAAATTAAAACATTTTCGCCCTCTACGGGCGCCGAACTAG
The DNA here is from genome assembly GCF_965202585.1 of Thalia democratica. Lineage (NCBI taxonomy): Eukaryota > Metazoa > Chordata > Thaliacea > Salpida > Salpidae > Thalia > Thalia democratica. Next base: position 15,793 of record NW_028140478.1, on the reverse strand, counting down.
TCCAAAATGGCCAGTTTTAACCTTTAACTTTTACTTTTTTGGAAAAAAACTCTCGATGAATCGAGGTATTTGAGCGGTTTTCAATTTTAACTTTTACTTTTTTTTGGATTAAAACTCACATTGAATAACGGTATGTGAGCTTATTTCAATTTTAACTTTTACTTTTTTTTGGATTAAAACTCACATCGAAAAACGGTATGTGAGCTTATTTCAATTTTAACTTTTACTTTTTTTTGTAAAACGCATACGTCGAAGTGCGGAAAAGCGCTCTAATTTCAATAAAAAATTTTACTTTTTTTCAACAAAAGTGGACGTTTGAAATGCCGAAGGTCGATTTTTACTTTTTTTCAAGGTCAAAATTTCGTACAAAATTGACTTCTCCACCTCAAAACCGGTGTTTTCGCACTCCCACGGGACCCCGAAAACGGGTTTTCGCGCGCCCCTCCCCCCTAAAATTTTCCCGGCAACCGTTTGTTGGACCGTCGAACCGCGCTGGACCCCATTATGTTTTTTTACTTTTTTCAAAATGGTAAATTTCAAGCAAAACTTTGAATGAAAACCACATTTTTCTCAAAACCTCTACAGCTCGGAGTTTTCCTCAAAAAAAATGAAATTAAAACATTTTCGCCCTCTACGGGCGCCGAACTAGTCCAAAATGGCCAGTTTTAACCTTTAACTTTTACTTTTTTTTGGATTAAAACTCACATTGAATACGAGGTATTTGAGCGGTTTTCAATTTTAACTTTTACTTTTTTTTGGATTAAAACTCACATTGAATAACGGTATGTGAGCTTATTTCAATTTTAACTTTTACTTTTTTTTGGATTAAAACTCACATCGAAAAACGGTATGTGAGCTTATTTCAATTTTAACTTTTACTTTTTTTTGTAAAACGCATACGTCGAAGTGCGGAAAAGCGCTCTAATTTCAATAAAAAATTTTACTTTTTTTCAACAAAAGTGGACGTTTGAAATGCCGAAGGTCGATTTTTACTTTTTTTCAAGGTCAAAATTTCGTACAAAATTGACTTCTCGACCTCAGAACCGGTGTTTTCGCACTCCCACGGGACCCCGAAAACGGGTTTTCGCGCGCCCCTCCCCCCTAAAATTTTCCCGGCAACCGTTTGTTGGACCGTCGAACCGCGCTGGACCCCATTATGTTTTTTTACTTTTTTCAAAATGGTAAATTTCAAGCAAAACTTTGAATGAAAACCACATTTTTCTCAAAACCTCTACAGCTCGGAGTTTTCCTCAAAAAAAATGAAATTAAAACATTTTCGCCCTCTACGGGCGCCGAACTAGTCCAAAATGGCCAGTTTTAACCTTTAACTTTTACTTTTTTGGAAAAAAACTCTCGATGAATCGAGGTATTTGAGCGGTTTTCAATTTTAACTTTTACTTTTTTTTGGATTAAAACTCACATTGAATAACGGTATGTGAGCTTATTTCAATTTTAACTTTTACTTTTTTTTGGATTAAAACTCACATCGAAAAACGGTATGTGAGCTTATTTCAATTTTAACTTTTACTTTTTTTTGTAAAACGCATACGTCGAAGTGCGGAAAAGCGCTCTAATTTCAATAAAAAATTTTACTTTTTTTCAACAAAAGTGGACGTTTGAAATGCCGAAGGTCGATTTTTACTTTTTTTCAAGGTCAAAATTTCGTACAAAATTGACTTCTCGACCTCAGAACCGGTGTTTTCGCACTCCCACGGGACCCCGAAAACGGGTTTTCGCGCGCCCCTCCCCCCTAAAATTTTCCCGGCAACCGTTTGTTGGACCGTCGAACCGCGCTGGACCCCATTATGTTTTTTTACTTTTTTCAAAATGGTAAATTTCAAGCAAAACTTTGAATGAAAACCACATTTTTCTCAAAACCTCTACAGCTCGGAGTTTTCCTCAAAAAAAATGAAATTAAAACATTTTCGCCCTCTACGGGCGCCGAACTAGTCCAAAATGGCCAGTTTTAACCTTTAACTTTTACTTTTTTGGAAAAAAACTCTCGATGAATCGAGGTATTTGAGCGGTTTTCAATTTTAACTTTTACTTTTTTTTGGATTAAAACTCACATTGAATAACGGTATGTGAGCTTATTTCAATTTTAACTTTTACTTTTTTTTGGATTAAAACTCACATCGAAAAACGGTATGTGAGCTTATTTCAATTTTAACTTTTACTTTTTTTTGTAAAACGCATACGTCGAAGTGCGGAAAAGCGCTCTAATTTCAATAAAAAATTTTACTTTTTTTCAACAAAAGTGGACGTTTGAAATGCCGAAGGTCGATTTTTACTTTTTTTCAAGGTCAAAATTTCGTACAAAATTGACTTCTCCACCTCAAAACCGGTGTTTTCGCACTCCCACGGGACCCCGAAAACGGGTTTTCGCGCGCCCCTCCCCCCTAAAATTTTCCCGGCAACCGTTTGTTGGACCGTCGAACCGCGCTGGACCCCATTATGTTTTTTTACTTTTTTCAAAATGGTAAATTTCAAGCAAAACTTTGAATGAAAACCACATTTTTCTCAAAACCTCTACAGCTCGGAGTTTTCCTCAAAAAAAATGAAATTAAAACATTTTCGCCCTCTACGGGCGCCGAACTAGTCCAAAATGGCCAGTTTTAACCTTTAACTTTTACTTTTTTGGAAAAAAACTCTCGATGAATCGAGGTATTTGAGCGGTTTTCAATTTTAACTTTTACTTTTTTTTGGATTAAAACTCACATTGAATAACGGTATGTGAGCTTATTTCAATTTTAACTTTTACTTTTTTTTGGATTAAAACTCACATCGAAAAACGGTATGTGAGCTTATTTCAATTTTAACTTTTACTTTTTTTTGTAAAACGCATACGTCGAAGTGCGGAAAAGCGCTCTAATTTCAATAAAAAATTTTACTTTTTTTCAACAAAAGTGGACGTTTGAAATGCCGAAGGTCGATTTTTACTTTTTTTCAAGGTCAAAATTTCGTACAAAATTGACTTCTCGACCTCAGAACCGGTGTTTTCGCACTCCCACGGGACCCCGAAAACGGGTTTTCGCGCGCCCCTCCCCCCTAAAATTTTCCCGGCAACCGTTTGTTGGACCGTCGAACCGCGCTGGACCCCATTATGTTTTTTTACTTTTTTCAAAATGGTAAATTTCAAGCAAAACTTTGAATGAAAACCACATTTTTCTCAAAACCTCTACAGCTCGGAGTTTTCCTCAAAAAAAATGAAATTAAAACATTTTCGCCCTCTACGGGCGCCGAACTAGTCCAAAATGGCCAGTTTTAACCTTTAACTTTTACTTTTTTGGAAAAAAACTCTCGATGAATCGAGGTATTTGAGCGGTTTATTTGAGCGGTTACTTTTTTTTGGATTAAAACTCACATTGAATAACGGTATGTGAGCTTATTTCAATTTTAACTTTTACTTTTTTTTGGATTAAAACTCACATCGAAAAACGGTATGTGAGCTTATTTCAATTTTAACTTTTACTTTTTTTTGTAAAACGCATACGTCGAAGTGCGGAAAAGCGCTCTAATTTCAATAAAAAATTTTACTTTTTTTCAACAAAAGTGGACGTTCGAAATGCCGAAGGTCGATTTTTACTTTTTTTCAAGGTCAAAATTTCGTACAAAATTTACTTCTCGACCTTAAAACCGGTGTTTTCGCACTCCCACGGGACCCCGAAAACGGGTTTTCGCGCGCCCCTCCCCCCTAAAATTTTCCCGGCAACCGTTTGTTGGACCGTCGAATCGCGCTGGACCCCATTATGTTTTTTTACTTTTTTTCAAAATGGTAAATTTCAAGCAAAACTTTGAATGAAAACCACATTTTTCTCAAAACCTCTACAGTTCGGGGTTTTCTTCAAAAAAAATGAAATTAATCTAAAATTATTGCTTAACATAAAATAACGTGAATGAAAATTAATAATCAACGTAAATAAGTAGTTATTCTTCATTTAAAAATGAAAAACTCGTTTATACTTAAGTGTACAGTATATAGGGTTGCCAATTGTTTTTTTCAAAAAAATGTCCAGGTTTTCTAATTTTTTTCCAGGTTTTTAAAAGTACACATTTTTACAGTTTAAATAAAACAGTTTTATGTTAGTGACAAACAATTAAAAAGTAACGGTATAAACTTTTTTTTAATTGATTGTATAAAGCAAATTTTAGTTTTTATATCTATTTAATAAACTATACTACATAGTACAGTTATTTATACAAAAAATGCTGAAATACAATAAAAAAAAGTATTAAGAATCATAAAATAAAAAAGTTTCTAATAGAGCCTGGCTTGGTTTAGGTAAATTAATATATTTTAAAGTTTAAAATGATAGATATTGTATTTTGAATAAAACATACCAACTATAGACAAGAAATTTTATGTATAAAATAGTTTACTGTCAGTTTTTTGTGTCTATCTTCATTAAAACTTTAAAACAAACCATTTTAGAAAACCTCCTTAAGCATTAGTAATGACATGTTGGATATGTGTCTCTCAAAGAGCTTATTCAGTGAGCTTGACTTGCTGGTTTCAAATGATTGTTTATCCATGTCCTAAGTAAAAGAGTGTTTATATTAGATTGTTTTTGTTCTTAATGTTATAGAAATAAGCTAATTATAAATTTTCTAAATAATTTAAGCTTTGTCTACCAAATACTTTTTTATCTACAAACTATCTAATCATTATCTCAAAATTATTACTCTTATATAAAAGCAATGCATAAACTTATTAACTTTATTTCAGTTGTTTAACGAATGAAAATATGTCAATTAAAGTAATAAGAGTTAATCTAATTATGATGTTTTAAAATAAACATAAACTTTGTGGCAATTTTATATGTGTACGTAATTTGAATTATATGTTTGTACAATTAGTAATTAATAATTGTAAAAATTTATATCATTAAATCCACAGACAATACTTTTATCTCAAATGACATTTCAACTTTGTTATACTGCTAAAAATTAACTGGTTGCTTATTATTAATTTAAAAAGAGTTAGATTTGAGTGATTAATGATTTATTTATTTTTATTAAATTGAAAACAATTTGTTTTTAATAAACTTACAAGTATTATGTCAACATTTTGATGCCAAATATTTAGTTTAAAGATTTTAGTCAACAATAAACAAAAGATAATTGACAAAAGTTATTCTGTTAGAAATATTTAAAAAACCAGAAGTTATTTTTAAAAAGTTAGGAAAATCTAAGGACAGAATAACAATTTTAAACAAAGTCAGCAACTACAAATTATTTGAGCTTTTTATACAATGACAACTTTCATATTTTCATAACTTTATGTTCTGCTGTACATATGCTTATTAGTAAACATGATTGAAATAAACTTTCTTCTATGAAAAATAGAATATTAGAAAATAAATAATTCAAAGAGAAGCTATGTATGGTATATATAAATCTTGTCTTTCAATATTTATAAACTTTACAGTAAGCTTTAAATGGTAGTTATTAAGCAATGTAGAAGAAAGGGTGTATCTAACATTTGTAAACTCTATGGCTTTCTAATGAATAAAAATTGATAATAATTATATTACCATTTTTGTTAATTATGTTAATGGGTGAACAACTATGAAACAAATATAGCTTACACTTTGACTTGAACTAAGCATTGCCAATCTTTAAACTCAAAAAAATTGTCCTGAGTGATTAAAAACTTGAATGACCTTAAACTGTCTTGAGTCATACTGACTTTTTTTTCTTTTAAAAAAGACTTAACAAATTATTTTTTTTTAGTTTCGAAAAACCAAACTCTTTAACAAAAATTGTTATTAAATCAAAAAAAGATTTTGCAATTAAATAATCTTAAATACACCCAAGATATACAAAACAATGGCCAAAGATTTATCAACACATATTAAAGTATTTTGATTTTTCTTTTAAATTCAATCTGTCCTGAGTTACCCAGAGTTTTCCTTAGTAATTTTTAGTTTTTTTTAATCTGTCCAAAATTATCTGAATATTTTGAATATCCTGAGTGGGTGGCAAGCCCATTAAAAAGTAAAAAATTATTTATAATATAGTGTTATTTAATTTAATCTTAAACCAAATCAAACTATTTTTTTATTAATTAATGTGGTAACAATATTCACAATCACTTAATTTCACAGTTGTTATAGTTTTTTTTTTGTACAATTTAATACCATTCTATGTTGAACCAAACTTATTAGACATTAAATAAACTTAGTTACTAATGAAATTTCATTTAATCTCAATACTTCTTACTGAACTTATAACAATTATTATTAAAAATTTGAATTATATTGTATTTAATTTCTATTGCAATCTACATACAAGGGTATACCGAATTTCTATTATCTATACTTTTAAAATATATGCCAAATTTAAAGAGCTTTTCTATTATTTTAAGTACCCTATATAATTTGTAATTAAACTTTTTAAATAGTTTAATTATTTTAAACAACAATTAGACTTTTTAATTGTATTTTCAGGTTGATTTAATCATAGAAAAACTAGTGAGCTACTAAGATATAAGTAACTTTTTTATAACTTGGTTATAATATCTAGATTAATCTCAAAAATATTAGTTGGTTAACCTCTAAACAATTTATTTGAAATTACTTTTGATATATATTTGATTAAATTTGTAAGTATTAAGTGGTAACTTGTGAAATGAATAAACTAATTCAAATCTAATTTGTATAATAAAAAAAATTAATTGAAGTATAATATATTAACTTTTAAACTTTTTATTTCAATTTCCCTAAAACTATTTCTATTTAAAAAAATTATCATGATAAGACAAAAATTCAAGTTGTTGATAAAAATACTTGTTCGTAGCTTTTATACACTTTTGTCTAACCTACTATATCAAAAATATAATAAAAGTAATGTTATACTTAATCCACTTCAATTATTAGTTACAAGGAACACATATCTTTACTCATAATAACTAATATTAAGAAATTAATTGAGGTTGAAACTTTCGTTTAAAAACTTAAATTTAGAGATTAACTTAACTAAAAAGAGAGGAAACTAAATATTACAAAACTTATGTAGGACTTGTCTATATAATTTTTTTAGCTAAACATCAACACTTAATATATAATAATAATTAGTAATTTTAAAAGGACTACATTTTATTCAAAAACATAAACACAATTATTATTTTAAACAACAGTATAAAAGATTTAGTAAACTAAACAATAAAACTGAAAAATTTAGTGATTAACAATTTAATACAGGGTTTCCAAATGTTTTTGAGAAATTTTTTCCAAGGTTATCAAAAGTACAATTTTTTGGATGTATTCTTTTATATATATAACTAATTCAAAGATAAAAAGCTGTTGTAAATACCATAACAACATTGAAAAGATACTGTAAACCTACTCTACTAAATGTGTTTCTAAATATAAAAAAAATTAATGATAACAAAAAAATATCAATATGATACAGTAATCTTCCTTTATTCTACCAACATATGTTTCTGTGTGTTGATTCGTTGACACACAGAAACATATGTAGGTAGAATAAAGGAAGATTACTGTATAATTTGTTTTTATTTATATTCCAGTGAAGTTACTTTACTAGGATCTTTTATTAGCAAACAATTAAAAATATATTTTGAACACTTATCAATATGATAGCTATTTTTTGTCAAACCAAAACTTCATAACTTAAGATGTAAAAGTTACTTAAATTTTTAGCTCTTTTCAGGTTTTTTGCTATTCTTAGTTGTTGTAAAATAAGGAAAAATTAATAAGATATCAATTAAAAAAGGTTTTAAAGAACTTAATACAAAATAACAGTCTGAGTGGCATTAAGTTAGTCTAATTTCAACTTAATTTATATAAAATTTTAAAAAATACAAATTTCTAAGTTTTAATAAAAGTATTTTTACTTAACAAGTTAAACACCAAATTATCAGCTTTAAGAATTAACAAAATCTAAATTTATAAGCAAGATAACGATTTTTTTAATTACTACAAATTCAATAAAAATATCTAAACTAGCTAGAAATTTGCAAAAAAAAAAACATTCTTAGTTAGTCTGAGTTTTTTAAATATCATATCAAATTAGTTTTTATTAGCTCAAGTTAAAACAAATTAATAAATTATCCTGAGTAGCTGGAATATGTGGTGTTCCCATTAAACAAACCCTTAGTAACTTAACATTCATAAAACATCACAAATTCAAGTAGTCATGATTTAAAACAAAATATGTGGACACACCCTAAAACTCAAATCCCCAAGCAAATGTTTAGCAATTAGACAAAATGTGATATTAACTAATTTATCTACTATAGATACTTTATTTGATGTTAATGGTCAGTTATATATGACCATGGTTGCCACTGATCAAGCTGAGAAAAATTTCCTGACTTTTTCCTGACTTTTAACCAAAATTTTCCTGATTTTTTAAATCATTTTTACTTCTGTAAATTGTTCACATAGTTTAATAAAATACTACCCAAACTATAAAATCCTTTAATTAAAAATCAATTAAAAAGAATATACTTTAGTAACTGTAAAAAAAGACATAAAAAAACTATATATCTGTTGTATATAATATTTCCTCTTATCATTCAGTATAAGACTTGTAACAAATAAATATACTCTTATTTACTTCAAAAACTTAAGTTATTCTAAAAATTAAATAATAAGTAAACTTTAACTTGGCATATACCTCTCTTATAAATTAATTTATAGATTTAAACAACTTTGAAAACATTATAAAGATGTAAAGTATACACATTAACTCGTTACATAAAATACTAAACTAAATTATTTAAACAAAAAACACTTTGATTCTAAAATTATGCTAGATAAACTTTTGTGTATATATCACAGTTTCACTATGGAAGTGTCCTTGCTACAGATCATCATTACTAAAAAGCTTACAAAATCTGCTTGTTCAAGTAGGGTACTTGTTTAATATGTTAATAGAAAATTTTTGCAGTTATATAAAGGATATTTTACGAACTTACTCCAGGTGAAGGCATTGGAAATAAAATTAAATATATTTGTAAGTTTCAAGAAAATTTTAGAATTTTTTACTGACTTTAAAGGACTTTTAATTAATTTTTACCATTTAAAGGTTTTGGAAAACAAGGAATTTTGTGAATTTAAACTGACAAAAACTGACTTATTTTAAATTTTATCAAATTTGCTGACTTTTCCTGACTTTGTCATTTTTTAAATTTTTCCTGAATTTTCCTGATTTCCTGACTTTTCTTGACCGAGTGGCAACCCTGTATGACATAGTAGTAACATATTACCCTCTTAGACTAATAGATAATTATTTGATATATTTAAACTGATAGAAAATATAAAATATAATCAATTTTGACAATAATTCTTATGAACTTTTGTCTTCATAAATTAAATAGTATAACTAATAACTAAAACATACTTAAAGTCTAAAAGGTAATGTAAAGGATCTAAACCAGGGTTTCCGAAAGTGGGCCATGACAGATACTCAGGGGGCCACAAGCAGCAAAGGGGGAAGAGGGGGCCATGAGCAGTAAAGGAGCCACAGGTGGACCATGAGGCCATAATTTAAAACTTACACTAGATATTGTTGAGTTGCAGATGAAGACCAAAAAAAAAGGTCTTATGTGTATTTTATGGTAGTTTAGAAACTTACACTAGATATTCTTCAGTTCCAGATGAAGAGCAAAAAAAAAGGTTTATGTGTATTTTATGAGTAATCTTGTTGAAGGGGGCCATTGCTTTTTCAACTTCTTTAAAGGGGGCCATTTGCAAAAAAGTTTAGGAACCTTGATCTATACCATTTCCATATTAACAAAAACAAGAGCTCCACATTATTTGTATAAAAAGAGTGTTGTTTCTACATAGAAAGTGTATTGTTAAAATGTAAACAAAATCCATTTTGTGTTTAGCATCCATGTAAACAAAACTGCAATTCGATTAAATATCAGGGATTGAATATTTGAAGTCGTTTAATATTTTTGAGGTAAAAGTAAATTTTAGAATTTAAGTATACATATTCAAACAAAATCACTTTAAATTTATATTGAAAGTAACAAAACTATTCAATTAAATTATTTTTATTGAACGTAAATTTAAGTGCAAAAATAGTGTTTAAAACTAATATTTTATAATGAAAGTTTAATTAAATATGTTTATGCAAATTTCATATTTTATTTGCGACCGGTTTCGGTGGCAAGAGATTGCGAACTTTTCAATCAAAAAAAAAATATGAAACTTTTATGAAACTATAATGAAAGTTTAGAATATAAAAGTTTGTTTTAAGACTATCATAACATAAGATTCTATAATAAACTTAGTGAGTTGAAAAAACCAATACTTTAAAGTTAACACTAAAAGAAATTGAAAAATGATGTTTTTTTATAACTTCATGAAATAATTAGTTTACTTAAATAAAAAACAGTTGTCATTTTTCATATTTGTTGACACGCAACATTATATTTATTTAACTTAAGATGTTTAAAAAATGTATGTTTTCTTTTATTTAAAAGAACGTACTATAAATGTTAAATTAACTTCACGTTAAAAGTCTTAAAACATGATAATTTTGGTACAAACCAAATTCTTTTAAAAGCCAATAGAAAATTTTTTAAATAAATACAGAGATATTAGTTAAATTAATTAAGCATTTTTTTATAATATAATTATCTATTGAAAATTTTAAGCTTAACTTTCTTTATTCATCAAGGTAGCTCAACAAGAAGATGAAATCACTTTAACTTTTAAAACTCTAACAGTTTGCAAACAACTTTTTAAAGATATTCAGTGATGTTTAAAAACTGTTTTATGGTTTTATTCAAAAGAATAAGTTAATACTCAATAAATTTTTAAAACGAAATTGTTTAAAACTAAAATGCTTTTACAAGTTAAAAATTACAGTTATTGAATGTTAACTATTTAAAACTCTTCCTTTAAATATGATGCCAAAGTTTATAGTTTGATCATTAAAATAGTATTAGTTTTAAAAGGTTGGTTTTATTTTATATATCAAAAAATTTTATTTAAATTATTTAGTAAAAAGTTTTGAAATATCAGATGTTATTATAGTAAAGGATAACAATAAAATTAAGCACACTTCAAGTTTTTTATAGAACTATCTGTTAGTAATCAAATCATATCTTTAAACCATTGATTTTTCTCAAAAATTGTACAGCATTGCAGTATTATTAAAAGACTTTGTAAATTTTCAGTTCGAAAATGAACTACTTTAAATTACAAAGCATATCAATTAAAACTGAAAACTACTACAAGCTTTAATTTATGTTTAATATTGAAGTTTGTTGAAGCTTAAGGTATTAATATACACATTTACTATGAATTTTTAAGTTTAAATTCTAAAAATATTTAACTTAAGGAATATAAAACCTTTTTTTTTTAAGTTTTTAACTTCTTTATTTTAGAACAAAAGTAATGATCTAGTTTAAAAAGAATAGATGGAATTATTTTATTAACTTATCGAAGATAATAATTTAAACTAAACTAAGTAAATTTAACAATATAGAATAATATTAGCAGTAACTTAAACTAAAAGAAACATTTTAAAGCTAAAAGATGTGAATTACACAAAACGAACTATTAATGTAAAAAGTTAAATTTTGATAAAAATTCTGCTGCCAACAAAACTTGGTTTCACGATCTCTGACTTATGAGCCCAATGCTTTTTCCAATACTTTACGTGATATGTTAGTTACGTGCTGTCAAGAAATACTATAAACCTTTAGACATCATTTAAAAAACATTTTAGATTAACTTTAATTGAACTATTATATTTGATTTATGGAAAATAAGTAATTAAAGGTTGTTACTTTTATCTAAATCTGTATAATTAAGAGAATGTAAGAAATTTTTAATTAGATTGTTAAATATAAATTTAGTCATACTAGTTAAACTTATTTACAAGTTAACAAAAGTTATAATTAGTTTACTAATTCGAAATTATAAAAAACAATAAATGAATTTATATTAAAAAAAACAGTTTTTTTTTATTTAACTCATTTTAAAATATTTTTTTTTAACCGTAATAAAATTTTGACATATCAATAGTGTTTTTATATATTAAACTTAAAAATTTTACTTTTAGTTAAAAACAGATTTCACTTGTGTGCTTTAATCAATAACATCAATCTGATAAAATCTATTCCTATCTGTTAGCGTAAATTTAATTGGCTGTGTTCTTTAAACGTAAAAATGAAGAAACTTTAAAACCATTAAACTATTTGAGTTTAGTCACTGATCTGTTACATTGTATACAATTTTATGAGTTTGTGCCATAATTAAAATTATGAACTGATAGAAAACAATACCAAAACATTACCTGATTAATTAACTCTTAGTTTAGTTTATGAACATATGAAACAGTTGTTGTTTTTCAAAAAAAATACTTTACATGACAGTATAAGCTTTCAAAGAACCAGTTTGCAAAACTTTAAGAAGTAAAAGTGTTAAGACAAAAAATCTCGTTATTTCCAGTATTTATATATATTAATGAAAAAGAGTTTAATAAATGAAACATCTAAGCTGTCCACTTTTTAAACGTATGGGAACAGCTCGTTAGACTTTAAATCTACGTAAGTTATTTTTTCCAAATACTAAGTTTGTTAATAATTAGTACATCGAAACCACTAACAAATGACAAATATGGCTCAACTTTAGCAATCTTCTAAATTAATGTCTGCAAAACTTTAACATTACATTGCTTTTATAAAACTCTTAGAAAGTCTTTAAATAATTAAGTTTACATAAATACAGTTTGTTCAAATAAAAACTGGTTGTTAGTAACAAAAAAAATTGGCCCAGTACTATTTTAAACAAGTAAAGTATCTTTCTGAAACGCAGCTGTTATTTTTATTAAAAGGTGGATCTTAATACTTTTCCATAAAAACTTGATAGAAAGAAATAAAAACTATATTCATTAGTTAAAAAAAGTTTACAAGCAAGTTTTATCAATACAAGGGCTTTTAATAACAGCTTTAAATAAAAAAATAATATTTATAAAAAACTATTAAAATTTTGAAGGCATACTTTTTTGAATCAAACAAAGTTAAACTTTAAATTTAACTTCTACTTTACGTAGAAACTCTTTACTTTGTTAGGCTGTGACCATACTTGCCATTATTATTTTTATGCAATTTAAAATTCCATTTACATAAGCACAAACAAAACGCTTTAAAATATTGCAATTTCGGCGAGGACTTGCTTGGTTTACGTTTTTTAATGTTAAACAGTTTTTATATAAATTACAAAGTTGTTATTTCATTAAATCTGAAAAAATCGTATATTTAAGTTTAAAATACTAAACATTGTTTAAATGATATTATTTAAATGTTGTAAAGTTTTATATTTTTTTTAACGAAAAAACTAATTGTTAAACATATTAGAAAGTAAAGACTCGCATTTGTTTGTATTTTAAAATACAGATAAATAAAACTTTTGGTTATACAGTTTAGAATATGTAATTATTCTTATTATATGTTTTACGTAGGTAGCTGAGTCGTTAAGAAGATCTAACTTTTATAACCTTTTACATAATTGAAATAATAAAATATTGTTATTTTTCCTAGTTTTTATTTAAAGTGTGAGATTTATATAGCTTATTATAAAAACATTCATTAAAGGTACTTTTATTTTTCGTAGAATAATCTAAAATTTTTAAAAAACTTTACGAAAATGGTGAACTTAACTTTTCAAGACTTCTAAAATTAATAGTCGTACAATTATACTTGTTTAACTTATGGTAAACTGTTTAAAATAAACTTTATATTTAATTACTTTAGTTTAATTTTTATCGATTTTATATATAGGAAAAAATGTTTATTACTCAAATAATGGTTTAAAAAAAAAATCATGCTGGCGATAAAGAAGTGTACAAAGTAAGATATATGTTTTTTATATAAAGTATCAGATTCAGATGGTAAATTTAGCTTTTGTTGGAATACATAGTTTAAGTAACTTAAATTAGTTTGATAAATATCAGAACTATACTTTTATCAAAGTTCTATTGAGTATTATGTTAAGCTCAAAACAAATGTTTAATTTTTGTAAAGTTGTCTATAAGCATTTAATTTAACTACGATTTTTTCTTAATTTACTATGACTAATCCCTGGTTAACAAAATACTTTGTATAAAATATTTTGTGGTAACCTGTATGTTGTATTACTGCGCATGCTCAGAAATACAACATAACATTCACTTAAAACTGTTACACAGAAATACACTGCAATGCCATCCAATGTAAGGTAAGTAATGGTATTGTTTTTATTTATAAAGTTTCTAAAGAATTATTTTAAAGTTACATATATTTAAGATTTTACAATAATTTGTGTACAACACATCTTTACATATTAAATTAAAGTTTTGAGTTGTTTGGTTTACATTCATTCTTAAACCAAATTAAATAATACTATTTTTTTCTAAATCATTGTATACTACTCATTGTTCTTACTATGTAAATATATTTTTGATTATAGTAGTTTATTTAAATTAAAACTGTCATTGTGATTCACCTTTATTTTCAAATTAAACTAAAATTAACATATAAGTTAAGATAGTTATTGTCAGTGAAGTGGGATATAGTTATTATAAGTAAATATAATAATAGTTTAATTCAAAACTTTGATAGTGTTTAAAATGAAAACTATAACAAAGTAGGTTTTTTAACCAAATTCAGTTTTTTATTTTTCACTAATTGATAAACTTTAAGTTTTAAATACTCATTTAAGAACTAAATGTGTTTCTTCATCAACAAGATTGCTTTGGAAATATCATTACAAAAAAATTATTAAAAATTGATATGATATTTTAATAAAACTTTACATCTGGACTTATAGTTTATAAATTGTATTAATTAACAAAATTATTAACAATTATTAGTATTATAACAGCAAGAGTATGGCAACATAAATAACTAAAAAAAATTTAATTTAGTAAGAAAATCTTAATCTTGAGCTAATCTATTCTAATTAAGAGTTTATTATATTGTAGTTTAAATTATTTTAATAATCCTAAAAAATAGTTACATGAAGAGGGTTTTTATTAATAAAATATGTCAACATCTTTTTTGTTAAATCCTGTAAAAGGGACCTGTAAAACAATTAATATTACTACACTGTTTTGACCATTGCTCCTTATTTTAAGTCTTCATAAAGTCATAGAATTATGTAATAAGCTCATCTCAACTTAATTTAGAGTACACTATTATTTTAAATTTAAAGTTAGTTTATTAGTGATAATAAAATGTTAATAATGGACTAGTAATTTTAATTAGTTTCAAAATAATGGTTTTCAATATAAATTTATGTCTCTAATTAAATTCAATGTGTAATACAATATTAAGTACTAATATCGCCCTTAATACAGGGTGGCCACTTGTTGTTTTAGTGTTTTTTTAAAGGCTGTCAAAAGTTTTCTTGTTACTTTTTTAATTTAAATTTTAATATAACAAAAAGATTGACTTATAAAAAAATACAATAATAATAGTTAAAGTGTGTATAATAACAAGTAAAGTTTTAAATGTTATGCAATCTTGCGTGTATTTCAATTTATTCAAAAATTTATTAGCTTCCTAGTACAATTGGTCAAGAAACAAGATTTTTAGATTTATTGTTGATTTTAATTTAATATTAAAGTGTTCCCAGATTATTTTGCCTAACTTTTAAAATTTTATTAAATTTCAGGTGAATGGCCACCTGATAAACACAATCTGCAAGTTAATTTGTTATTTGAAAATATTTTAGTTAAAGTGAACAAACTTATATCAGTTTAACTTTTTTCAATTGGTAGCAAAAATAACTTATGGCTGCCACATATTTAGACCATCAAGGGTTAT
>NW_028140477.1:0-25616 GCF_965202585.1 Thalia democratica | reverse complement strand
CGGCCCCCCAGTGGCTCCTTAAATGCACATGCCACCCCTTTGGCCCTTTTTTTACTCATGGCCGGTTGAGTATATGTCATGGCACTTTTGGAAAACCCTACTTTAGAACATATTTAAAACTGATTTATGACTTAACAGATAAAGTTATAAATGTTTAAGACATATGTTTCAAGAAAGTTTAAATCTAAAATGAAAATGAACTAACACAACTTTGAATCATAAAACATTTGTAAAAAAATAACAATTTTCAAGAATAAACTCAACAATAAACACTGAAAACAATAGTTAGGTTCAATTCTAGAACTACATCTAGAAGGTCTTAACATAAATATCTCTGCAAACGTTTTGCCGCTGGTTTATATATCTCTGTTCTAAATTTAACCTAACGTTGTATCAGACAACTTGTGACTTGGTTAAGTGATTTTATTTTAATCAATATTAAACTTAATACAACAATTAGTGAAACTAGTATTTCATTACAATACAATTGATCAATATGTTATTTTAAGGTTTTAATATTTTAAATCTAAGCTTTCTCCAACTTTAGATGGACACTTTATTGTTTATTTATTGTTTATTTATTCATATTATAGTCACGTATATATTTTTTTCAAAGAGCTTACGTCTACATATATGATAAAAATAGAGTATTTTTAAAGAAATTTAAAGTAGCTCGTTAGTGTACTTCTAAAAAAAGTTATGCATTTAGTTCAAAAAGATTCATTTTGACAAAAACTAACTTAACAAAAAAAAAAAATTTTAGTTTTTACTTATAACAGACCAGAGGTCAGCAGTTTTTATAAGTAACGGACAAGATTCATCTGAAAAAGTTTTTTCCTGACTCTTCTCATACAACTCTTCACTCTTGTTGTAAAAAAAATTTTAAAAGCTTTTAAATAGTTATCATAAAGTTTTAAATCAATAAAGTTATCGTTTAGTAAGCAACACTTTAAACTCACAACTAAGATAATAATATTAAATCTTAAATTTGCTGTTTGGTTAAGGTTGAAAGAACATTAAACGGACCAAATATTTCTATTTTGAAGATCGGATTTAGCCCAAGGGTCGTAGTTTTCTGATTTCATTATCATTTCTAAGCTCGTACTTTATAAACAATCACTGAAGATCAGAGATGCAAAAAAATATGTTTTTGGCTTTAAACATTGTTCAAACATTTTTACTATTTAAAAAATGTTTGTTACAATATTAACCAATAATGAAAAGTCTACCTAAAATCTTTACAAAATCTAATGTTTATGTGAAGCAATTAATTATTTCATGTAAAACCGTTAATAATCAAAATAATTAATAAGGAGTTTAGTTTATGCTATGATTTTATGATTTGTTAACTTTTATGATTTGTTAACTAGTTAATTAAAGCACTTTAGTTCTACATTATAAAAAATCACGTTAGTGGTAAAAAACTTAAAAATAAAAGTTATACATTTCAGCAGACAAAAAATAGATAAAGCTCAGAAAAAATAAAGCTTTGTAAAAAGAAGTAATATGTTTAGATAATATTTTGTTATGTCCTGGACAAGACATTCAAACGTATCCAAATAGTGTGCGACTCAATAACCGAAAAGTTCTTCTTGCACCAGGTCTTAGGAAGAAATATTATGAGCACTTTTTTTTATTTGTTCATTAAATAATATTATTTAATAGTTTAGCATTTAATTTAGTGAAAAAGAGGCTTCACCAGGGATTTAAAAAAAAAATATTTAGCTATTTTTAAAACTCAAATTCAATGAAAAACTCTTATTCTTTACTTTTAAAATAGAGCATATAACAAGAGTTTTTTTATAAAAAGTATAAGCTAAACTTGTAAAAGTATATTTTTGTTATTGTTTATTAAACAATAAAAGGATCAAAAAATTAAACTGTGTTTAACCAACAAAGCTAGTTCAGGGTTATAATTATTCTCTTGCTTTCTTTTTATTTCGCAATTTTTTCATTTAAACAGGTATTTTTGGTAGAAAAAGTAAAATATAAAGCAATGAGGTGCTCATAGTAGACTGTGGTTTTTGTTATTATCGGTTTTTACATTTATTTTTCAATCATTGGGTATATAAGTTTTAATAACGTTTATCTCAATTTTGTATGAATTTTGTATACGATAATTTTGTTTTCTACTTTTAGATTTGTTTTTTTTTAAAGTAAAAAAATTGCATTTTAAAAACAGAGGGTTTTTGCTAAAAAGTTTGTACCATACTGGCAGTTCGTACATGGGAAGTGCGTACCTAGTTGGCAGGTTACTGCAATTAGAAAGCATTGACAACTTAAAAATATAACTCATCATACTTTGGTCAGCAATTTATTCAAGTTTACAAACTAAACATATATTAAGACACTATTATTTTTAACTGTGTAAAAACTCAACTATGATTGTTTTATACAAAAAACAAATTATATTGAAAATTACTTTAACATTAAGTAAAATATATCAATTATTCGTTTTTGTCTCACTGATAATAGTGTTTAAATTTATTCCTAAATCAAATAGTGAGTTTGTATATAAAATTTAAGTTTTCTAAAAGAAAACAGCTTTTATAGAAAAAGAAAAAACAGCAAAACCAGAATATAACAATAAACAAACACAAAATATTATCTAAAAAAATTAACAAGTCGTTTAGGCCTGAATAAAGAGTATCGACACAAATTTAAAATATGTTTAATGCTTCAAACAAATACAAGTTTTGGTTTTAAATAAAACTTATATTTCTTTAACCAAAAGCAATAGAAATTACAACATTAGTTTTATTCCTTAAACTCTAAAAACAAAACACCGTTCAGTAAACTCTATTTTGCTTAAACTCTACAAACTATAAAAATTATATTTAATCACTTTAAATCAACATTTATGATCTTTACAGTATACTAAAAAAAATTTAAACAAAGTCCTTTATTCAAAAATAACATAAAAGTTCCCCTTCAAAACTTAAACCCCACAAACTATAAACATTATATCTAACTACTTTTAAATTTATCATACCAAAAAAAATTCAATCAAAATCCTTCAATAAAAAACACAAAAAATCCCCTTCAAATTTCCCCTTGCGACCTCTTCCGGTCCATGGCCCTCTTGTAGGCGGTGACGGCGGGCGCCACCCGCACCGGGTACGGCTTCCACTTCAGACACTGGATGTCGCACGGGATCTTGGGGTGGTGGGGGATGGGGTGCTGCGCGTTGGCGTCCTCTAGCGTCTTGGGCGTGAACGAAATTGTGTTTTCTCCTCTCGTCCACTTGATCATGTTGAAGATGCGCAACGTGTACACTATGTCTTCCTGATTGAAAAAAATATCACAAAGTTTAAACGTCTAGTTGAGATTAACATATTATAATTTTTTTATTTTGATGTATATTTTCACCCCTGTTTACTTTGAAATAATGCTTTTATTTTACTTTATTACTTATAAATATTTTTGACCTTAAATTTCAATTTGAAGTTTTATTTTTCGTCGTAAATAACTGTATTTTCAGAACTTTAGGATTAAACATATAAATAATTGTTTCAAATTAATATTTTAGTCTAAACTGCTTTTACCTTCAGTACTACAGTTTTGAGTAGGTACTTATTGAGGTATGGATTAATTTCAAAAAAGTTAAAAATGCACTTCTTTAACAACTTTCCTATTAGCTCTTAAATAAAAGTACGGAATGCAGGCAGTATTAAAAAATGTGAAATAGCACAGTTAAAAATTTGTAACTAATAACTCTCATCTTTATCCACTCAACAAACTATTTTTTCATTGATCAAATTTTCACTAACGCATACCAATCAAAAACAGTCAAAAATAGACTAATACCTTCATTATGCAAGTCTTTACAAATGTAAAGTAATATTTTAAATGGTAAAACTTAGCTATCTTTAACACAACTCAAACTAAAATCCAGCATTTCTTAATAAAACTAAGTTGTATCGGGTGTTAGGAAGTCAGTGATGAAAAACATTCTACCTGAGTCATGCAAGTCTCTTTGCTCAACTCCTCGATGGTCGCGTCAGGGTTCTCGTTGAGGCACTTGAGCAGGGTGTTCTTCCAATACTTCACGTAAGCTGCCTTGCCCAGGTCCGAAAGCGGAGTTTCGGGGGATCCTATCTGGCCTCTTATCTGTCAGTTTCGTTGAGACAATTAGTTAGTTAAACACTATAGTGGACAGAAAAAACTACTGTTATTTTAAATTTTACACTGAAATACACTCGAAGGAAGAAATATACATTTATAACTGATAAACAGCATTATGAATAATTATTTTACACAAAACAATTAAAACTTTTCCTTTAACTTATTTATTTAAATTCTTAAAAAACTTTACTAACAAAATATACAGTTATTTTACAAGTGATAAGTTCACTATATTTTTTAATGTTTTTTTACTTTGAAATAGGGAAAACTAATCATTACTATTTGCGTAATTGAAAGACCATATATAAAAGCCAACCGACCTTTGCGAACTCGTAGCTGAAGGATATGAGGAACCTGCCGTAGCCTTTGAACAGGTAATTGGGCAGAACGCAGATGCAGGCCAGGTTGTTCTTGGAAAACTTTTCCTTGCTGAAGAAGCCTGCTATGTGGGCGCCTTGCCGGTCGACCACGGTCAGCACGTAGAACTGGAAGTTTCCGATGTCGTAGATGGCCGTCTTGTGGTCGATGAAGAACTTGCCCAGAAGCGTCAGGTTCGTGCAGTAGACTCTGTAGAATTAGTCGATGATAATTATTTACATTGAAAAATTATTATTTTGGTTTAAGAAACTAGATGTTAATTATTTTTTGAAATAATTTCATAGAAAGATATGTTTTTACTTTTAATATTGTGTTGTTTTAGTAATTCTTATTATATACTTTCTCAACATACAGTAAACGAAAACAAATAAATTCATATAAATTGCATATATTTTACTACCACATTTAAATACTTGCTTTGTCAGACATAGTGAATTAAAAACAACTTATAATTCAACAACAAACTTGTGAAAGAGCCCGTCCAGCTCGTATATGGAGATGTTTCCCCTCCGGTAGATTTCCCTTCCCTCCGGCTGCCTCCTCCCGCAATCGTGACGTAACAATGCGTCGGGTCGGGAGAAGTAGACGAGGCAGTACTCGCATATGAACAAACGTTCGCGGGTGCCGTAGAAGCCGGGGTAGGGGGAGTAGTACCACGTGTCTATGGTGTGCCTGCCTATCACTACCTGGTTCACGTACTTGATCTGCGTCCGTTTCTCGTGCTCCACCTCCGCTTTCCTGTTTCCAAAATTATTAGGTTGAAAAGTTTATTTAACTAAGTTTTGAAAAAAAGGTTTGTTTTTATTTTTGTAACATATTTTTATTGTACAAGTAGGTGGTCCCGAAATTTAAAAGACTGTAGACGGGATTATTAACTTCAACTTTATTTTAACAAGTACCAGTACAGATGATAGAATAAAATAATTAATCATTAGCTGATAAAAAATACATGCACATCAAAACATTCTCCCACAATTTTTCCACATTGCGAAAAGCACATTAGTGCTCACAAAAATTTCTTACAACCAACAGGATTAAACCTTTACAACAAGATCACTATACAAACAAACCTTTACAAAAAGCTTGTAACCTTATACAACCTTATAAAAAGTACCTTTGAAAAAACCAAAAATCTATTTTTTTCAACCAATTAAAAACCTGGTGGCTTCGTCCATTTCCTCGAACTCGGTCACCGACATGGTCCTGATCTTCCTGTGGCGCGTCATCCTCTCCTCCGCCTTCTGGTTCTCCTCCTTCAACCGCATGATGTCGTGCGAGCTCACCTGCCGGCTGCTGTCCACCTTGTCCCCGTCCACCCACTGGTCCATCCTCCTGTCCAGGCCGATGCAGTGCACGTAGAACTGCGTTACCGACCTGCGAGAATGAAAAAGTATCATTTTAAATCAACAGTTTTAATTCTACTTTCTTTTCAAACAAATTTTTTCTCAAAGAGCTCAATAAATAAGTTAATTTCATTCAACATACATAAAGAAAAACATAAAACGTAGAACTGCGTTATCGACCTATGTGGGTGGAATTGTTATACAAAATTTTACAATAAAAATAAATGCTTTTGTTGTACATTATTAGATGTTACGTTATTAGTTGTTTTTAGATTTAATTAACTTTATAACTGACAAAAAAAAAGTTTAAAACATATTTTTAATGCCCACCTGTCGTAGGGGTTCTGGCGAGCGGCGAACACCTCGCACGGCAGCACGCTCCCGTTCTTCGTTGTGACGTAATACTTGCCCGGCAACGCGATCTTGTCGTCATGGTACCTGATCCCCGTGGGGTTCTCGGTTGGACGGGTGCTCAGCTGATGCCCTTCCGGTTCCTCCTTAGGTTTTTTATTCGGCATTATTTGCGACTCGGCCGAGTAGAACGAGCCGTCTGACGCCTGCTGGTGTTCCTCGTAACGATCTTCGTGGTCTTCCTCTCGGTTTGGGGACTTTTCCAGATCTTGAAGGACTCCTCGCGCGATTTCTTCCATTTCAGCGAAATTTTCCTGAGGGAAGGGTATTTCGATGTTGGGAACATCTTCCTGGATCGGGGACTTTTCGAGGTTTTGAAGGACCGGGGAGTGGTCGAAGGGGAGTTCCTCCTTGTCGGGATCGTAATCGTCAGAGTCGGAATCTGTCGAGTCGTTGGACTGCGCTTCCATCATCTCGTTCTGCAGCCATTCTTCGTCTACCTCATCGTCGTCTACTTCGTCGTCTTCCTTGTCAAGAAGATCGCTCAAGTTGTCGCTTTCTGCCGTTAAGAATGCGCCTTTTGATTGACAACAAAAAAAATAAAATATTTAAAGTTACTTTAATTCATGGGTTTGTTACAGTTATTCATTACTTTACTACTGTGAACGTTCTTGTATATATTGCACTAGCTTATTTTATAAAACTATAACATTTTAATTTGCTTAAAGTAATTACAAAAATTTGAGTAAAAATACAGAATTTATAATTATAAAGATCATCTTTATTTGTAAAAAATAACATCGAACACCAATTAGCAGTTTATTTTAAATAAGTACTTGTGCTTCTAACTAACCAATTGTAAATACTCTAAAATAAAAAGCAGATAAAAAATAAAGACTTAATGTATAACTGATTAATACCGGCAAAATTAAAAACAACTAAATACCTGATGACATACTCTCTGCAAAAACATCTTCCTTGGGCGACATGGCATCAGCATCCTCCCCAGCATTTCCCGCCAATTCCTTCTCATGCAGCAGTTTTCCCGCCAATTCCTTCTCCTTAAGCAGCTTCTTCCTCTGCAATTCGGCTTCGATGATGCTTTCCAGGTTCTGATTGATCACCGGCTTGTTGGAACTTCCTTCTTCCTGATTCCTCTTCCTGGAAGGAGTACACGGTTTGGATCCTTCCTTCGGTTCCGGTTCGTTGAACATGTCGAATATGTTGTCCATGCTTGTCTGATTGAAAAGTTTTTTTTTGATTATGACTGTACATTAACCATATTTAAAAAGTAAAAATTATCATATTCTTAAATTAATAAAACTGGCGATAGTCATTTTAGTAGTGATTTTGTTAAATGTTTGTTTGTTTTCTTATTTGTTGTGGTAAAAATATAACTTTAAATAAGTTACTCAAATTTAGTTTTGATTCTTTTTCAGAGCAAAATTTAAAGTTTGTAATTGAATTCAAGGAAATAAGTTTAAATTTAATATTTCAACGAAACTATTATAAAAACTGTTTCGCCCTGTTGTAATTAAATTCTGAAAAACTAAAACAAATACATATGAAGATTTTAAAGATTTTATTAAACTTTCAAAACATATTAAAAAAGATAATAAAGGCTAATGAAAAGGTTGAAGCTACTTCGGATAACACCAAAAAGTATTATTAATAAATCATATTAAAAACTTTTAGTTTTCAAAACTATTCATAAATATTGAATTTATTTTTTGAACTTTATTGAGTTAGATACAAAAAAAATTAAGTTCTTTTCATAGTTGCCACTGATCAAGCTGAGAAAAATTTCCTGACTTTTTACCAAAATTTTCCTGACTTTTCTAAATCATACTCTTGAATCAAACTTATTCTAAAATACATAATCTAACACTTGAAACTATGTAAAGCTTTCAATAATTTTAATTCAGGTTAAAAACAACAGTTTTTTGCTGAATTCTATCAAGCTTCCAGTACATCACTTTAACCATCTGTGTATGATTCATGTTTGTAATAAACAGATCTATCAGCAAAATACTTGTATTATAACTTTATAAACACAGCTTGTCTGAAAAAAGACACAATTTTTTAGCATTTCCTAGCATAAATGTAACTAGATAAACAAATGACATAAAAGGAACTTTTACAATTTTTGTGTATATATCACAGTTTCACTAAAGAAAGTGTACTTGCTACAGATTATCAATACTAAAAAGCTTACAAAATCTGCTTGTTCAAGTAGGGTACTTGTTCAATATGTTAACAGAAAATTTTTGCAGTTTTATAAAGGATATTTTACTAATTTATACCAGGTGAAGGCATTGGAATTAATATTAAATATTTTTGTTAACTTCCAGGAAAATTTTGGATTTTTTTCTGACTTTAAAGGACTTATAAACAATTTTTACCATTTGAAGGCTTTGAAAAACAAGGAGTTTTGTAAATTTATACTGACAAAATCTGAATTTTTTTTTAAATTTTATAAAATTTCCTGACTTTTTTTCAAAACCCCCCATTTTTACTTGACTTTTGTCATTTTTAAAATTTTTTTCTGACTTTTCCTGATTTCCTGACCGAGTGGCTACCCTGTCTTTTATTGATTTGAAAACTTTATGAACTTACTAAACTAAGTTATTATTTAAAGATTTTAATATTAACAATGTTTTAACATTACTTTAATAATCAAGCTACTGTAACAATTCAAACTTCTTTATTTAAGTTTCTATACTTTTTTAATACTTCAGTAAAAATCTTTTAACAAATAGTAAACAAAGATAAAAAATTCTTCAATTTAGATAAATTAATACTTAGAAGTAAAATAATCTTGAATATAATTAGCTTAATAGAGAAACAATAAATTTACTTAGGTGATAATTAAAACAGTAATAAAGTTTAAATTAAATCAACTCACTTTAACAGCACTCTTGCAGTACTAGTTCAGAAGTAGGAATTTTTATAGTAAAATTTCAAACCTGAAAAAAAGTAATAAGCTTTTACTAAAAGTATACAAAAACAAAAATTTTTATAACTAAATAGGCACTTTTTTATAAGAAGTTAAAATTGAATAACTTTAAACCTTTAACTAAAATAAGCTATAAATCAAAAATTCAATTTAACAAGCCTGTTATTTTGCTTGTAAGACAATTAAAAAGTTTTCATTGAAGTATAGAGCAGACTCATAATGATAAACGAACTTTGTAATTCTTTAATTACTAAACCTAGTAAAGTGTTTTAATTTTTTGTAGCATAAAAAAAACAAGACGTATTTGAATATGAAATCACTAAACTAAAATTTTGCGAACTAAAGATAATTTAATGAAGATTATTATTTACTATGAAACTATAAAATTTATTTTATCTTTCAGAAAACATTTTTAGCTTTATAATAAACTAAACCCGTAGTAAAACTTCAATAGTTGCAACCACACTGAAGTATTCTATTGAAATTAGAAAAAAGTAAATAAACAAACATATTTAACTTTACTTAAAATCAAGAAGTCTTCTACTCAAAATTGTCTAATAAAAATTTTTTAACAAAAAAGCACTAAAAGTTTATAATAAAATAAGTACAGCAAAAAACTTTGAGATATGGAAAATTGTAATAAAATAAACATACTAAAAGTTCTACATGTAACTTAAAACAACTTAGAGCTATTAGAGAAGTTTTTTGAATAGCATAATAGTTTATAATAAAAAACTTTACTTGAAATTAAAAGCAATTGAGTAATACTAAACAAAACTTTGTTCTTTATACTTCTTGACCAAAAGTTTTCGAGAAAAAATATTTTGAAATAACTAAATTTAACTTGAACCTTTTTTTTCAAAATAAAAAATGCGGATAAACAAAATAAACAGTAAACTAAAATGACAATAATGCTAAAAACTTAAAAACATAAAAATTGACTATCAGTTTTTTTATAAACTTCGATGTTTTCTCACTTAGTTTATCATAAAAAGCCAGCACATAAAAAAGTATTTTGAAAGACCCTAGTCCTTGCTAATAAGGTATTTTTCGATATCGACCAGTTTCTCCACTTTCCCGCACTCGAGCAGCCAATCATAATGCACGAATTTGACATTCTTGTGCTCGTCGAAATCCTCGCTCCACGATTGGCTGCCGGTGATCACGTGGGTGACCTTCTCGTTCATGTATTCGCTGATCCTCCTACAAGATAAAAGAAGGAATAAAAAATTATTCTAAAACTGATTATCACTTTATTGAGCAAAAATTATTTTGAAATTAAATCTCAAAATAATTGAAGTTGAATAATATTTTAGATAAAAATATTTAAGCGAAACTTTTAATTTTTTAGTGCAAAAAAATTATTTTTACCTTTGACAAACATTCTCAGGTTTATAACTACTTTGAGAAATTTTAGTCAAAAGAGGTACTTTTATAATTACTAACAGCATTTAAATATAGTATTTTATTTTTAGAAACACTTTATCTAATCAATAACAACACTAACCCGTGGCAGCAGATGATGATTCTGTATAGGAGCTTTTCTGTTTCGTCGTCCATATTTTTGAACAAAATGAAAAACTTGTGCTTCCTGAAAAATTGCGGAAGTTTTGGAAATTCCAGCTCGTCTGCAAACATTTTATTTGACCTTTAATTTTCTTAAAAACAAATTATACAACTTTTTAGGCTGTTAGCAATTTAAAATTAGCACCATAAAATTAGTATAAAACACGAGAAATAGTAAATATTTGGATACCAATTCATAAGAAATGTATGTTTATAATATTTACAGGGTTGCCACTCGTTTTTTCAATTTTTTTTCCAGGTTTTTAAAAGTACACAGTTTTGGGTATATTTTTAGTTTAAAGTTAAGTTTAAGGTAAGAAATTGTGTTAAATAGTGTATAAACATTAAAAAGATACTGTAAAGCTACCTTAAATATGCTTTTAAATAAAAAAACTGATGATGACTAAATTTTTTTAATTGTAAGATAGATTTTCTGGGTCAAATCGAAATTTTACTACAGAACATGTGAAAATTCTTAAAATTCCAGGTTTTTCCAGGATTCCAGGTAAAGTGGCAACCCTGTATTTAGTGACACAATAAAATTTTTACTGGATTGGTTTGCAGTATTTAACTTGTAAAAAAATAGTCAAAAAGCCGCAAAATCTTGTTCACAATTCGTGCTTTAATTTAACACAGTAACAAAATAAGTTTAAATAAAAAATGAAAAACTTACAGTTATCAAGATAAATAACTTCACTTCCAGCCGTAGTGTCATGTTTATCATTTGTAGTGTTGTGTTTACCGAAACTTTCCAAGTCTATCACCTCAGCATTTTCAGCCGGTTTCTTTTTATTTGTTTTGGTTTTATCATTTATTTTGTTTTTATTAACGTCGAATTCATCCACGTCAATTATGACGTCACACTCCGTATCCGTTTCCGCGTCCCAAATAGGGTCATCATCGTCGATTACTGTTACGTCATTGTCGTTCGTGACATCATCACCAGGTGGTTTTGTAACGTCATTAGTTAGCTTTGTAACGTCATCACTAGTAGTTTTTGTGACATCATCACTAGTTTTAGCGGGAGCTTTGGATGCTTTCACGATACCTCCCCGAAACCTGTGTAAGTTTTGCTAGTTTTTATTTTTTGATGAAAAATGTTAGAAAAACTTTAATACAACTTTTTTTTACTTCTAAAGAAAGAAGTATCATTTAATAACCCTTTCAACTTGTTTAAAATAATTAATATTTTTCAACAGTAATATTGTAAATTGCTTACACATGAGCAATGGTATCGTCATCTTCTTCTTTATCATCAAAAGTCAGGTCAATGTTGCTTGCTGGTGTATTATTGTTTGTAGTTGTGTTGTTTGTTTTTGTTGGTGTCTTGGGAATTGAAGTGCCTGCTAAATACAAAAGTTTCAAAATTATGCCGAAGATGTTGCTTGTAAAAACAAAGTTGTATTAATTTGTGTGCCTTATATTTAATATTGTAAGATAACTTTTTTTTCAACTGAGTAAATCTTCTTAAAAACGTAGAGGTTACACTTTAAGTATTAAAACTCTACAATATTTAGCTTTGAAATATTTTTCCTTTTTACATCTGTATTAGTAACATTTACAAACTTATTAATAATGACAAACCAAAAGAATGATAATAAAAATTTAGATTAAAGGACTCATGCTAAAGATTATCCTTTTTAACTACCTTAAAAACTTATCTACTTGCTCTTTATTTGAAATATAAAACTATTTGCAAAATTTTTTTTTTAAATTATAAAACTGTCAGACAAAACTTAGCTCAATAAAATATCTAGTTAAAACAAATCATAAAAAACAAATTATCAACAAACCTTTCATATCGTACTTTGCAGTGTCAACTCTCTTCTGTTTTCTGTCGCAGGCGAGTATCCACCTTTTATTGACAACAGTCGCATTGGGAGACTGCTGCAAAACTTGCTGAAATTTCGGCGTATTTTTGAATGCACATCTGGTAAGAAAATAAGTATCAATCTCAAATTTTCATTTAAAATTATCAAAGTTTTCTTAAGGATACATGCTATACTTATTTAAGGTGTGATTTTATTTTAAAGATGCTGCCCGGATTAAAAATAAAAACAAAAAATTATTTTGTAGCATTGAAGAATAAAGTACTTACTCGAAATTATATTTTTTAGTAACTTTTAGTAGTTGTTTAATATTTGAATGGCAGACTACTTAAAAACAACAAAAAGAAATTAAAGAAAAAAGTTCTCACTTTATTCTACTTGACTAAATTTATCTACTTAGTATACAAATTTAAGCTTTAAGTAAGAATTTTTATAACAACTATGGAAGATAGTATGATAAGATTAGTTGACAAAAATATCATTAAAAAAACAGTAATTTATATGAACTTATTTTACTTACGTACAATAATTTCAATTGTTATAAAAAACTTATACTTGTCAGGTCATTCTAAATCAGGGTTTCCCAAACTCATTTACTAAATCGCCCCCTTTTCAGTAATTTGAAAAAAAATCGCCCCCCTACGATTTTACAAAGTAGTTTTTCTTTTGAGTACAAACTTTTGAGCTAAAAAAAGTTATGTTCGAATTGTAGTTTAGTCTGGTACTTCTTGTGCACGCACTTCTGTGTTCAAAGTAGTTTACAGGGCTTGATAAAATAATTAACAGTTATTTTCTTAGAAGCCCAGTAAAGTGTATTAAAATACTTAGTTATTAAAAAGCCTTTTTGTAATTTGTAATCAATCCTGTTCAAATATGAACTGTTTTGAAACTATTGAAACTTTTATGTCAGTGGTGGACAACTGTTGTAGTCAGCAATTCATATTTACTTAAAAATCTTTTCTAGTTTCAAATCGTTAAAAAAATGTAATTGCGGGCTGCATGATTAAAAAAAATAACAAATAAGAAAATTAAAAAACTCGAGAAAAATTGTAATAAAACGATTTAGTGTTATTGTGATCTAGGAAATACTATTGTGAACTGAAAACGAAATGAAAGCGTATTTCAAAATATTAAGTACCAAAAAACAAAATTTTAACTTTTTTGCACAAGTAGTTTTTAATTTACTTAGCGGGTTGATACTCGACTGGATCTGAGCCGTACGTTACCCATCTGAAAGCTTAACTGAAACCTGACATTATAATAATATCTCATATAACAAATTTCAGACATTAAGAAGTTAATACTAATTAACTTATTTAAGCCGCACAAAGTATTTAAATTATTTTATAAATAGGTATTTTCTAAAATAACTATACCAGAGATTAGAAAACTATAAAAAAATGAACAGTTTGTTTTACACATAATAAAATAAAAATTAAAAAATAATTTTTGATCTAGTTTGAGGAAGTTTGACCCACTGGTTGATTATCTCACATGAAAATTGGGTTCATCAACTACTTCAGTTAATGCAGTAAATTTATAAATTTCAATGCTAAGATATATTGTAAGCAAGTTAGTTGTAAAGTTAAAAATTTATTTTAAACTTTTTAAATTTTTTGTTTCGTAGTAGAATACCATGTAACAGTATTTGAATTGGAATAATCTTTAGGGAACCAAACATTAATTCTAACAATTTTTTTTCTTTATTTAAATTCAAAAAAATATCCAATGTTTTACAGTTAATTCTGTGAACAGAAAGTAATCAATTAAAAAAAGAACTTTTAACTAGGTTAAAATTTTGTTTTGTAACTATAGCAGTCTTTTTAATGGCTTCTTTAATTCTGTTCAAAAAGCTTTTTTTTACTAGCTATTAGCCTATAATAATTTAACAGAGGAAAATAGTGAAAAACTAAAAGCTAGTGTTGAAGTATTAAAATAAACTAAGTATATTCTAATTTCTAATATATATTGAATTAAGATAAACAAAAAACAGTAGTATTAATAGTTTATAACTCCTTATATAATAATATTTTTTTAACAGTAAAAGATCAAGTTTGAAAATAAAATTGAGTTTAAGAAACTTTTAAATGAAAAAGTAGAAATCCTTTCAAATAGAGACCTCAAATTTGTACTCTTTTAAAACCAAAAAATTATTTTTAGAAATAAAAGCTTTAATGGATATCAAAATTTTACAATCAGATAATATTTATATAGTGATAAAAGTTATATACAGATTAAACAAGTAATAACATAAACCTGCCGAATAAAGGTCTTTCAAACAAATATTTTAATCACTATGCTATAAAAACTTTTAGTGTAATGTAAAACAACGAATATGAACTACAAAATTAACCAGGTCAAAATAAAACTATTAACAACTTTAAAACATAAACCATTTAATAAATATAGTAGATTTCCGCTTGAGTTCGCACTTTGAAAAAAATCAAAAAGTGCAAACTCAAAAAATTATTATCATATCTTTTTTTACAAAAAGACAAACTTCAATGTGTTATATGCAATAATGTTATGAATAAACATGAAATCCACTAAAACGTAAAACAAACATTCATTAAAAAAAAAGATCTATATAAGCTATTAAATATTATACATATTTTGTATTATAAGATGTAACGTTAAAAGGCGTTAAATCCTGGAGATCCTGATAAGCTAAGCTTATCGGAATATATACCACAGATGTTCTTGTGCTAAAGCTTTATTTCAACTAACGGCGTTTCACTGCTCTCAAACATATTTAAGAACAGATCCACGGAGTCTCAAAAAGCTCTAAGAATAGCTATTATTAGAGCTTTTTGAGACTCCGTAGATCTGTTCTTAAATTTGTTTGAGAGCAGTGAAACGCCGTTAATTGAAATAAAGTTTTAGCACAAGAACATCTGTGGTATATTTTGTATTATTAATATTTAGTTAGTAATAGACTTTACTTTAGTTAAATTTAAGAAAATATAAATTTGCACTTTTTTTTAGGTAAAAAGTGCGAACTCAAAAGGAAGTCTACCGTAATTAATATTTATTAGGCATTAAGCAGACCTGTTGTAGAATAAATAGCTTATTAAAGTTGTTATTATAAAAAGTCTACTTAAATACAATACAAACCAGGTTATATAAGTAATATTTAAAAAGATAAAAAAAATTAAAAAAAATCATAAAATATCGTCTGCTACTGAAGTCTAATATATTGTAAGGGATGAGGTTCATGACTGCTTGCAAGTTTTTCTAATCTGATTCTTAATCAGTAAAATAGAGCCTTAAGTCACATCCTTTATAAATATCTAGATAAGATCTTTTGCTCAAGATGTTCATAACTGAACTGAAAGCTTTCTCAACAACATAGCTAGAAGGAAAACCTATAAACAACAATCTAAATTCCTCTAAAATGATTGGATACTTTTGCCTTAGTTTTTGTTGAGTCCAAAAGCTTTCATATCGTTCTTTGGAAGATTGTACTTTAAGTACAAGGTCAGTTTGTAAGTCTAAGAAGGTTTCCTGTAAGTAAATTACTTTAAAAGTATCTGCCTCGAAGGGATCCATTTTTTTATCTATATGATAGCTTTTTTGTGTCAAATCTAAATTTTACTACTTAATATGTTAAAATTGTTAAAACTTCTAGATTTTTTCCAGGTTTTTTTTTTGCCTAAATTGTCAAATTCCAAGTTTTTCTAGGTTTCTAGGTAAATTGGCAACCGTGTATAGTTTTATTTCTTAGTCTAACATAGTACCTTTTCAAAAAACAACTGGAAATATCATGAGGTGATAGTTGATAATAAATAACATAGATTTTTACAAACCATTTATAATCCCAAATAACATATATGTCAAGTTATAAAATAGTGAGAGGAATTCCAATCGTCTATGATCTATGTAATTGTTAAATAAGGAAATATATGAATGAAAATATAGTATTTACTTGAAAGTAGGAGTCATAAGTATTTAATTTAATACTATTTTTTGCATGAATAAAATAAACTTTTTCGTTTAAGTTTTACCTCAGGGTCAAATAATTAATAGCAAGCTAAAATTAGTAAAATAGCAAGAAAATAAGTAAAAATCTTATGACAGCCCAAAAGTTTAAAATCGCCCCCTTTTCGCCCCTTTACTAGTTATCGCCCACCCTTTCGCCCCCTTACTAATTATCGCCCCCCGAATTACTAAAATCGCCCCCAGGGGGGCGATTTTGCCCACTTTGGGAAACCCTGTTCTAAATATTACTATAGCCTGAATTAAAAAAAAAACGGATAGATTATACTTATATATTTTACTACACCTAAAGTTAGCCTTTAAAATTTTCTTAACAATACATAAACAATAGATTTGATACTTGAGACACAAAAATATTTTTACAATTTAAGCACACGAACATGAGATGGGTGCAACTGCCGGGCACCCAGTCCCTGCAGTACTTGGCCCCCATGTCGCAAGCCAGCTGCCTCACGTCGTTCCTCTCCGGGTTCTGGTACCCCGACAGCACGAACACCACCCCGCGCAGTATGACGTCATAATCGCCATTATGGTTGTCGTCGTCGCCGTAGTCGTACGAGTGCTGAACCTTCGCTGTGAGTTTATACAAAAAAATTAATTTGTTTTAATGTTAAATATTCTAAAAACTGATATCAATATCAGAAACTGTCTTGTTTGTTCAGTATTTCATCCTTTTGTTAATCTAAACCAGGGTTTCCCAAAGTGGGCCATGACAGATACTCAGGGGGCCATGAGCAGTAAAGGAGCCACAGGGGGGGGCCATGAGGCCATAACTTGAAACTTACACTAGATATTCTTGAGTTGCAGATGAAGAGCAAAAAAAAAAAGTTATATGTGTATTTTATGGTAGTTTAGAAACTTACACTAGATATTCTTGAGTTGCAAACGAAAAGCAAAAAAAAAAGTTTTCGGTGTTTTTTATCGTAGTTTATGAATAATCTTGTTGAAGGGGGCCATTGCTTTTTCAATTTCTTTAAAGGGGGCCATTTGCAAAAAAGTTTGGGAAACCCTGATCTAAACACTTTTGATATTGGATCTTACATTATTGTTTAACATATCAAGTTTCAAACAGTTGTATTATTTTCATTACAACTGTATTTTCACTGATGAAAGTTACTCTAAAACATGTGAATAAAAGAAAATACTTTGTTTGAATTTAATTATATAACTTGACATTATAATATTAAGAAACATAGCACAGATTTTAAATAATTTCCTTACAATTGTGTTAATTTCTGCATTAAGTTGTATTTAAAATATGTAGTTGTAGTTTTATCATAAAATTAATTAAATATATATTTTTTAGGCTAAATCACAAAAAGTTAATAATATCATGTAATTGAAATTCATGTATGGCTTATACTTTCTTATTTTTTACATAAAACTCACCAATTTGTAAATGTAAATTGTTTTGAAGTTAAAAACTACAATTTACTTTAATATGCAGATTACAGAAGAATATGAACGAAACGAACTTTTATCAGAAGGATTTTTTGCACTTGAAGATTTTGAAGTGCAGGATTGGTCAACTCTTGAACTGGGTACAGGGGTCTTGCTGCTTGGTAACGGTGCTGTACAGATGAACGTAATTAAAGAATGCAAACTTAAATAATATCTAATCATATACTTACTTTATTTTATTAGAAACTTTAAATTTCTAAAATATTTAATCATTATTATCTTAATACTTTGTTTTCGTGCTTACAAACTTAGATATTCTATTTTACTTTGTTATTACTAACACTAAAAACCTGAATTTATTTAAAAAAGTAAAGACCTTGTGAATTAATTTTACAAATAAACAGTTCTAGATAGTAAAGTTATTTTAGAGAAATAGTAAGTTTTGGTTCATAAACATGTAGAAAAAATCTAGTGCGGACACAGTTTTATCTTCAGTGATCAAATGATCACTGTTTTTAAATATATAACAAAAGTTCAACTAGATTATGATTCAATATGAACTTTGAATGTAAATTTATAAAGCAAACTTTAACTCTCCCTTTTTCAAAAATCTATTCACAGAATTATACATTTTAATAATTCAAATATACTTGGATTTACTATGTTACAGTAGGTGGATAATATTTTTTATGGAAAATAATTCTCAGTTAACCATTAATATTTATTTAAAATATAAATTAAATAAATAAACTATTTATTTTTTCAATTCTTCATGTATGTTAAACTAAAAGTTAATATATGTTAAACTGTATACAGATCTTTGCGTAAACTAGTCTTAGAAAACAATTGGAAAACATTAGAGACGCATGCAAAGTAGTGTCTAAATACATAATGTAAAATACAGAATTAGTTTAAACAAGTCCTCACTTTTAACTTTAGGTACTGGTGCATTTTGAGGTTTTTTCGGAGTGACATCTGTTTTGCGAGGTATTTTCTTTTGAGGTGTTAATGTGCTGGAACTGTCATTAAGTTTACGCTTCTGTGAAATAAACACAATTATTTAAACCTTGTTTTTAATTGAAAAGGTATAGATCCTTAAAAGC
This sequence comes from Thalia democratica, assembly GCF_965202585.1. Classification (NCBI taxonomy): domain Eukaryota; kingdom Metazoa; phylum Chordata; class Thaliacea; order Salpida; family Salpidae; genus Thalia; species Thalia democratica. The sequence continues at coordinate 6,568 of NW_028140477.1, read as the reverse complement.
TATAAGTAGATTTTATAAAATCAAAATAGTTGCCGGAGCATACTTTATTAATACATATTGACTATTCGTTTTTTGAAGATTTGTTCAAAATAAAAGATGTTTGTGACAATTTTAATTAAAAAAAAAAAACTAAGATCTTTCAAAACATTTAAATACAATATTCAAAATACAAATTTGTCCATACAATAAAAAGTTTCTGAACATATAAACTTTGTTTCTGTAAAACTTTTCAGTTAAAATCAAAATAAGAAATAAATTACAAGAAATATATCAATTTTGAATTAAGAATTATTTATTATAAGTGTATTAATGTGAAAAAAAGTCTTTGTCGAAAATACTAATTTTCTGGAAATATTTTTCCAATTAATCAAAAGCTTAAAGTTTATTTACTATTGTTTTAATTCAAAATTATCCAAAAATGTACTTTTACATTTATAATATTCAATAATGTTCAAAAATTATAAATACAGTGGTCAGACTTTTTATAAGTATAACTTACAAAAGTTTTGTGCTTTAGCATAGTTTACATTTTATCGCATTTAAACAAAAATATCACCATCACTAACTACAGCTGAGTTAATTAAAATTTAAATGCTACACCTCAAACGAAAAATGTTTAACTTTAAACAAAGGTAAAAAAAGTATTAGGTAGATCAGCTTTGTTATTGTTTTAACAAACCATTTTAATAAATTAACTATAGGTTATTTGATAAATAGATATTAAACATAGTTTAACCAAAGTTTTAAAATTTAGTATCTAACAAAAAGCAAAAATAATAAATTATTACAATAGTGCTACAAAGGTAAAAAAAAAATGTGTTCAAAAGTTTACTTTGCAAATATAAAACGCTAGATTTATAATTTAATACTCTTAAACTACTTTAAATTTAAGGATGGATTTGTTTTAAAATTGAAAAAAATAAAAATAAGTTATACTAGCTCTTTAATTTATCTAAGATACAACATAGGATATATTGAACGTTAAACAAAAAAAAGTTTAACATAAAAGCTAAAAATACTGCTTCATTTTAAGTTGTATTTTAGTTTTACAGTATAATTATATAAAAGTGAATACTTAGCTCATTAATACGAAATACAGATCAATATAATTATATAATGCATACAAAGTGTGATCAAATTATTTAATAAAAAATAAATTCAAATATTATCGGCAAGAAATCTTAGCTAATAATCTTGAAAAAGTAAAACACTTACTATTTTATCTGACATTTGCTTTTTCATTTTAATTTTTTCGGCAATCAACTCGTCGGCTTGTTCTTTTGTTTTCACACTCATTTTTTCCACTATTGCTGTAAGAAAATATTCTTTTTTTTAATACAAGTATTTTAATGATAAAAACTGTTTTGTTTTGTTAAACACTGTAAGTATACTACTGTTGAAATTATTTTTAGGTTTTGAAAACTGACAAAAACTGTTTAGTTTCAGAATATAGTCCTAAATATAAAGACGTGTTTAGTATAAGACTGAATTTTTCAGTGACTTAAAAATCATGAAATGAAAGCGCTTAAAAATAGTTAGAAAACATTGCATTATCAACTATAACTAGAAACTTTTTACAATAATAACAACAAACAAATAACAAATCCGTTCTTGACAGCCTCATCCACCAAATACTTCCTGATTGAGCTCGCATCTATTATTTTGTCGGGTTTCTTCTGCGGCAGGAGCTTGAACGCCCCAAACTGCTTCACTTTCGGTTCCTGATGTTTCAGTTTAAAATTGAAAATTGTTTTAAAGCTTTTGAAATTGTTCAAAAGTTTGTTTGACTATCATGTTATTTAAACTTTAATTATTTTCTAAAATCACATGTATTTATCAAAAAAAAAACTAACTTCAACTAAAAGCACTATCCGGAGTTACAGTTGTTACAGTCGGAGAACATAATTAATTTTAAAAGAGATATCAACAAAGTTACAATTTAAACTCATTCAGAAGATGTAAGTTATCATACTTTTAAACTAGTTTAATGCATACATCAGGTGAAAATCTATTAAAATTAAACATACTTCAACTATTACGCTGTCAGGAGTCACATGCTTTCTATCAACTTTTTCTTCAACTGATTTTAAAGTTATGAACGCGATCCCGTACTTCACTCTCTGCAAACAAGTTTGTTATTTAATTAAAAATCTATAATAAATTAATAATATAGTTGTTAGTTTAATTACAATAACCTTGCGAGCTTTATTAAGTATCACTAGTAATCAATTTAACATTATTTTAAACAAACATGGTTAAAAGAAATAAAATATACATAAAAAAAAGTTTATAAAAAGAATACGTCAAACAAAGTCAGAATTATAAAAAACTCATTGAAAAGCTTAAACTTATTTACTTGATATAAAAGGGGATAACTTAGTAATAAATAAATGTTCTAAAGATGTACAAAACACCAATAATTGTCTTGTAAACTAATTTATATTAAATTTACTTTTAATTATGTGGATAAAAAATATGTTAACAACGAAGTAAAAGAAAATATACAAACTTAAAAAATATATATTTTTATGTAAATAATTTAATGACATAAAAAGTTTAGTTTTGATGTCATGACATAAAACTTTAATTATTAAATTCATATGTTATAAAGATGTAAACTTTTATACTAAATTTACTTTTTACAAAGCATATATTACACATATTGATTTAAAGAAGACTTTCATGTTTAACTTCATATGATATTTAGTTAACCGTTAAAAAAACTGTAGGAACAAATGCTTAAAAAATGTGTATATGACAATTGTTTTATTAGTAGTACATAACACATACAAACTTTTACATAAACAATATTACTAATGAAATTAAATATATTAAAATACCTTGTTGAACGGCTGAGTGCAGACAATCTTTATCCTGTCCCACATTTGTGAGCTGACGTTGGGCGCGAACTTGGACGTGTCGAACATTTTGACCCTCGTGCACGAAGTTGAAACCCTGCTTTCGTTTGAAGACATGAACGAATGCGAGTTGAGAAGAACCTAAGAACAAAACAAAGTGTGGACTACAAACTGTATTAAAATAGTATTTGTTATTCAAAAATTATAGAATAATGTAATATAAATGTTTTGCGTTTGTTCAAATTTCAATTTTCTTAAACATTTTAGCACTTAAATATCTCAAATTGAGTTTCTTGAAATAAGTAAGACTTAAGCAATTATTCAAGTTGTTATTTAATAAAAATAAAATGAAAAAACTTATACAGTTTCTATTAAATATATAGATAAGAAATGAATCAGTGTAGTTTTAATTTAAACCTGATAGTTGTCATCATTGGAAGCGGACCTGGCAACGTGAACGCTGACAAACGCGCTGCCATCATTTCCGATATCAATGTTGGATATCTGGTGGCACTTGTCCAGCTGAACGATGCAACTCGCGCTCGACTCTCCCTCCTTGCCGCACTTCCAACCGCCCTTGCCGCTTATCAGGTTTGCTGCTTTGTTTCCCTGTGATAATCAGTAAACTGTCTTTTAGTTCTAATTGGAAAAATTACATCTTTGTTTTAAGAATTTTTTTTTACTTTTTTCAAGATTTAAACTTGTTTGAAAGCATAAAAAATATTAAATTTAGTTCTATTAAATATTTCGATTTATTAATGAATCACAAACGTCTGTTTAAGTGTAAGAAAATTTGATAGTAAGGCAAAATTCAAAAATTCTTAAATGAAAGTTTTTCGAAACTTTTAATAAGTGTAATATTAAGATACTGATACTCATTTACAAGTTTTTACACTTCAAAAAATATTGTAGCTAACTATAGAAAACTAAAATATTTATTTAGGTTCTATAAATCAAAAGTACGTATAACATCAAAAACAAAAGATTAAAAAAAATTGTTTAAGTTATGGACAATTGTTTTAAAAGAATATGTACATTTGATAGAAATATATTTATTGATGACAAATAAATCAGTAATTAACAATAAAAAAGTAACACTTTTCATAAAATCTAAAATACAAATGTAACAGCATAAACAATATGCATTATAACTATTTAATAAATTCTTAATGTTCTGAAAGACATTAAACTAGAACATAAGGTATTTTAATTATTCTATTTTTTAATTTATTGTAAGCTATTCTGTATGTTTTTTTTAGTTCACTTATAACTAAAAAAAAATTTCATACAAAAACATAATCAGATTTTGGTTTAATTGAATTTTTTTTATCACTGTTACATTAAAATCAGGCATTACCAGTCTTTTATTAGTAATAAAATTTAAAAGACAAACTTTTTATGGACTTATTAATTTAAAAAAAATTTAATTATAACAATGCTTAATAACAAAATTTTAATAAAATATTTCTTAAGCTAATACCATTTTTACTAATTTGTAAACACTCACTGATTTTAATTTACTGACCCCAGTTTTACTTTGTTTAAAAAACTAATAATTAAAAGATAAAGTTAATTTTCATTAAAAAAACCTACCTATAAAAACTCGAAGATTTTAAACTTAAAAAATATATAAATAACAAGTAAAAATAAGAGAAATCCAATCACTTAAATTATAATTTTATAAACATTTTAAGAAATGACTTAAACTTACAATATCTTCACTGCTGAATGAAACAATATGGTTAAGCTTGACTGTTGGCATTTTGTTGGTTATAAAACTATCTAAAAAAACATTGTTAATTGTTAAATAGATTAAAAGTATTTAATTGTCTAATAAATCTCTTATTACAGTTTATTTCCTTATTTAAAAGAACAAAAAATTTACAACTGTAAATTTAAAACAAAATACATTGATAGTATCAAACAGATACAATTTGTGGTAATGTCATAGAGGATTGGGCACATGTTTTTAAACTATAATGAACACTTTTACTAAAATATACATTTATACAAAAAAAGTGGAGTATGAAATACAGGTGTATTTAAGTTATTGTTGACAACATCAGGCATTACTACTGCTACCAAGTTTAAAATGTTTTTATTCTTGTAAAAAAAATCTTCTAGTTCAAAATATAAAGGTTAAATAAAAAAGTATACTTAAAGCATAAACACTTTTGGAAGCTGCTACTTAAAGCCTGTTAGTTTTGGTTCAAACAAAAATTTTCATGTAGTTTATGAAGTTAAATTGTTATTATTTTTGACTACATCAAATATTTGTTTTTTTTCAAGTGGTTTACAAGTACTTATTATTTATGAAATTTCAATTCCTATTACTAGTTCAATGCAAGTTTGGTTAAATGTAGGGTGTAGTTACTTGTTTTTTGAAAACTAATTTTAGAATTTTAATTTTAATTTGAAAAGCTCAAGGTAAAACACTTTTTTATCAGGTCTAAACAACTACTAGTTAAATTTATTAAACAAAATTTAAAATAATATTTTTAACTATGAAAAAGCAATAAAATAAATTTACATTAAATTAAGGGCATAGGGGAGTCTAAAATTTTTTTTTTACTAAAAATAACATCTGCTTTTATTTCCAAGTATATACTATAAGGTTTTTCTACAGAATATAAAATTTCAATTAGTTTTTGAGATATAACAAGTATTGTGAAAAAAACTCCGATACAACCATATGGAAATGAAAATTTTCAACGCAAATTTTCTTGAAATTAAAAAAAAAATCACTAAAAATCTATTTCCTCCTTCACTTTAAAAGCGTTTTTAAGGAAGTGTACTTTTCAATATTACAAACAACTTGTAGTGAGAAAATTTTTTAAAAAATTTTATGACCAAAATTTTTAAATGAACCTTTTTTTTTTCTTATAAATTATTTTTTGTAAAAATTAATAAACCTGTTTTTTACAAGTTGTTTAAAATTTATTAAAAATTACTCTGAAAATTTTTTAAAACAATAGCTCAAAAACAGAAGGAAAAGATAGATTTTTATAAAAAATGGTCTATTTTTGTGCTTTTAGTTTGTTCTTCCCATAAGGTACCTATTGAACGCTCTAACTTATATCTTATAAGTTATTTTGAATTTTAACAAGTGGTAAAGAGTATTTTATTGAAATATGTAAAAATTTAACTAAAATTCAAAAAAAATTATTTTATATACAGGGATGACATTTTTAAAGCATAAAAAAGGCTGAGTAACTAAATACCCTTAATGATTTAAACTTCTTTATTTTTTGCTTCTGGCTAATTATCTTTAAGCCATCAGGCATTGTACACATTTGTGTTTTAGTGTGCACAAAAAATAGTTGAAGTAAAGTATGTATTTAAATATGAGCCTTTTTTTCATGTTATTAACAAACTTTAATATATCAAATAACTGTAACAGGGTTACTACTGTTTTTTTTTTGAAATTTATTATAGTTATACAATTTTTGTCTATTTTGAGAAAATTTTATTCAGAGTAAAATACTGTCAACTACTATAAAAACTTTTAAAATATATTGAATGCTATTTTAAAATGTGTTTTCCATGAAGAAAAGTAGAAAATCTCTTATTGTGTACAATATATTTATTGAATATATTTAAAACTTCATAATTTTAAGTGTAAAAAATGTTCATAATTGTAAATTTTCCAGGTTTCTTAATTATTTTTGTTCAACATTCCAGGTTTTACTTGAAAACTTAAAAATATCAAC
>NW_028140476.1:0-25761 GCF_965202585.1 Thalia democratica | reverse complement strand
CAACACTATAGATATATTACTTTACAGAAAAATATACAAAACGACATAACAAACAGTTTATAAAACTAAAAATATACAAAAATAAAATGCATTTTAACACGCAAAACACAAGATAAAAACTTGTTTTACCTTTGGCTAACATTTTTTAGTTTTACAGGTTACATTTGGGAAGTAGAATTCCCTGAAGACAGACATTTAATCACGTCTGAATCAAGAAAAAAAGAATATTATTACAACTATTATCAGACTGGGACTACTTATAAGGATGCGAGAAAAATATGCCAAAGCAGAGGTGAAGGCTGGGACCTTGTAGCTTTCAAACGCTGCCAATATATTTTTATTGGTACAATTATGGCAAAGGAAATTGGTGGTGGTGGTATCGACCTGATAATTACTACAAATCTGTTAGAAATACTAAGTAAGTTTTACAACTAGAAAATACATGAAGCTTATGAATACTTAATAAACTAAATAATAACACAAACTGCATACTTAGCACTAAGATGCAGATGGTTAGGTTGATTCTTTATATCTAAAAAAATTAAAAAAATATATATAGGTTTGCACTACGTCCTTTGATTCAGACTTGGGATGCGTTTTGAGTGAGAAATGTAGATTTTTATTTTGGTGAAAAGACAGCAGAAGGAGTTAAAAAGCTCGAGAACAGAGATGACGTACCTTATCTAATTATATCAAGCTACAAATATCAAACGGCACGAATTCCACATAGTCAACAGTGAACAAGAGTCAAGACTCATATAGAAAAGCTTCGTTTGTGAGAAAGACTTAGATTGATTTATTAGAACAGTTTCTACTTCTTATCGGCTGATGTTATTTTGTAAGTGTTTCTTTTTTAATGTGTATCGATTAAAGTATTCCCAATAAACTATATGCTCTTATTTATATAACTATTTGGTTTATGATACATATCAGGTAGGTAGTACAAATATAACCTAATTTTGATTAAAACCAGTATACTTCACTAAAAATCACGCTATCTAGATTTAAAATAAAAACTGTTTTAATATGGCATCTTAATATTTTCTTATTGTTTAGTTTGATAAACCTTTGTCTAACATGTTTTTAGTTCTTAAAAGTTTCACTTGTTAAAATTTAATTTAACAAAGGAATGATTTTTAAAGTTCAACAAAATATTAAATTTAAATGTACATATTTTGTACTACGTCACGTTGAAAGTACTTTTGTTTTAAATTTACTTATTTTTAATTACATTTTAAAACCAAGCCTTTTTTTTACTATTATTTATAACCTTATACTTATACAAGTTTTATTATTTAACCATTGTAAGCTAGTAAAATTCGCAGCAAACAAAGCCGTTTTTTTTTTTTTTTGACTAAAACTATTGTGGTTTATAAAAAACAACTGAAAAAGAAACTACAAGTAAAACATTTTAAAATAATAATATAAAAGAGTTGTTTTAAGAAAAAATATTTTTAATTAGTTTATTGAATGTTTCCGCAATACTCTGAGTGTATATTATTTAAAACTGTTTAAATTTAATTTTTATCAATGCTTTATATTTATAAATATATATATATGCTTGAGTTTTACGTTTTACTATTTACTTTAAACATAATTAAACATCTTTTTAAGTATATTTCTTTTTTTTTAATAATAAACAGTTTATATACAACTAGTTTTTTTCAGCATTTCTTATAGAAAAATATTTTAATTGCTTATTAATAACACACTAAAATAACTGTTTTTTACTGATTCAAGTTTGTAAAATTTTATTTACCCTCAACAAACAATCTGTTTAAGGTTTATTGAGATTTATTTTTGTTACCGTAAACGTATTAGTTATTTTTTTTACTGAAGGTTTATCGCTAAACCTAAACAAATCATCAAAAATCTTATGAGTACTTAATTTTAATTTAATAAGTTTTTACAGCGTTTTACTTAAAACGCAAATTAATTTAAAACCATAAGAAAATACGTTTATTTGATTAGTAAAAAACCTTAACATTATCATTTTTTAAGTTACACTTACAACTACCCTAAGAGTTTTGAAAGTTTGAATTAAAAGTATATTCATCATTAAAAACTGAGTTAATGAAAAACGGTGATTGTTTATTTTAACAAAAGTATATCTTTAAGTTTTTATTTGAAAGTATGAGTAATTTTGTGACTTTTTTTTACTTTAATATATCATCTCCTACCCTTGTCAAAATTTTAAGTGTTTCTTTTTTACTTAATCTAACTATCAAGGAAAGTTTATTACACATAGAAAACTATTTTTTAATTTTTTAGAAGTTAAAAACGTACAAATTTCCTAAAGATATTTAAATTTATTATAACCAAACATAGAACTAGTTAAATTCAAAACGAAAAAGTCAAAATACAAACTACAATTCATTTCTTTTTTGTTAATTTTGATTTACTAACACTGTCGTATACATGATACTTGTAAAAAGTTTTAAGTTTCTTTACTTAGTTTTTGCTAATAATTTTATAAACTTCGTATGATTTATGTTTCAAATTCTAATTATTTTATAATAAAGACTCATAAACTTACACATCTAAGCACCAAAGATGTAAAATTGTATTAATTGTTCCATTTAGCAATATGTTGTTTTAATTTATACAATTGTTAGAATTTTTCTTTACCTGTATTAAAAGAGTTTAAATTATTAATAAAAGACTTAAACACATTTTAAACAATCAAAAAACATTGTGTATAGAATTTCTATTGAAGATAACGTAGTATTAAGTAACTTACTAGTTCATTAAGTTTAGCCTCTGGCGTACTGAAAATTCTTTTTTATTTGACGACCCAGTTTTTTGAATAACTCAAGTAAAGAAAAAAAAAACGAGAAATATAAAAAAAACAAAATTCGAAAGTCAAAAGTATTTTCAAACGCTTATTCAAAAATAAGCAAAATCTTTTAATATATATAGTAAATTATTAAAACCTTTCTTAAAAAACATTATCATCTATTTTTTGTTATACTAGGGCTTTTTTTTAGTTAGGTATATTATTTGATTTATTTGCGAGATGAAACAGTGTTAAACTTTAATAATAAGTAGCTACATACTGTAAACCATATTTCTATTATTATTAGAATTTTAAAACTATTGCAATTTAGCGACAGACTTTAATTAAAACTTGCTATAAACACTACTCGAGAACTAAAAGAAAATGAAAAAAAAATTAAGTTTTTATCTGATTGAAAGTTCCTTACACTGTTTCAACTACTAATTAGTTTCGTTTTGGACAGTTTTTTTTAAACTGTTGTAGTCAATGAGATTTTTGTATATTACTTAAGCTTTAATAGTTTTAAAGTTAAACTCTTATAAAGTTTTAAGTTTTGTTTTGCAAACTATTACTCTAGTGCAGCGTTTTATTTCTTTTTAAATCAAAAAAAAAACTCTTAAAAAGCTATTAATACTTTACCGAGCAACACAAATAGTTTAAATAAATAGGTTTAAATTAAGAAAGGATAAATGATTACTCTTGTTGCACATATTTGATATATATTAAGACTTTTCCATAAAAAATCAAATTTAATTTATGTTATATCTACTATTTTTATAGTTTTTATGTTCTCAATTTTTCTTAAACGCTTTTGCAGAACTTTTTCTACTTAGACTTGATATACCTGTTAGAAAATAAAGCTGTTTTAAAAATTTGAAAACAAGTAAGAGTGTTTAGACAAAGTAAATCGATGCTTAAAGCTATTAAAAAAACAAAAGATTCGTTTGAACATTGGTTTTAATTAGATAACAAAACAAAGTCTTAACAGATTATTTACATAAACATAAGTTTAAAAACTATAGTATCAAAACTATATAAAGTTTAATCTTTAAATGGTTTTATATTTACTTTATTTGTCCACTACGTTTGAACAAAGTTTTGTTTCATATAATTTTAATATTATATTCTTTGTACAACTTTATTTATTTAGATAAAACCAAACTTAAAATTTGTCTAACTGAAAATGTATTTTAAAACATAGTGTATAACAAATTAACTAAATAACTTTACTAATTGTTAAAGCGTGTTTAGTTTTATGATGAGTTTTAAACTTTTATAAACTACCTTAAGCAAAAAAAAAAATTACCAGCTTAAATAGACATCTAGTAACTGTTTATTATTTATGTATAGAAACTATTCTGTTGCAGTAGAAGACTGTAATTTATTAAAAGCGCTTTTAATTAGCTCACATTTACAAAAGTTTAATTAAAACAATATCATAATACAAGAAGCAGAAATGGCTTTAGTAGATCATTCTTTCACAGAAATCATTTCCTTTCATATTTGTTTTGCGAAATACGAGATAAGGCGTGCTTTCTAAGCCATCTTAACAAATCCTTCTGTTCAGTCCAAGTCTCTCTCGCAGACGAAACTGTTTTTATATCCGCTCAACACTTCATCAGTTTGCTGAGCCGGCTTAACGTGCACACTTTCACTGAATTTGTATTTTCTAACATGAGATCTGCGGTACACGAGGTAGGGTCTGCTTTTGTCGCCATAGCCGACCTGTACCTTCTTGACAGTTCTCCCCACTTCTTCACCGTAGTACAGGTCCACGTTTCTCACCCAAAACGCGTCCCAAGTTTGGATCAAAGGACCGATGGCTTCCCTGTAATTATAAATTTTTGTTTGATAAATTAACACAAGAAAAAAAACTTTTAAAATGCATAACTTTTGTATTAGTACTAATGGGGCAGAATATTATAAGTTTTCAAAACTGACATACTCAATATTTTTCACAGATTTGTCGAGGTCGTCTTCGTAATAGCTCCACCCCCATTTTTCTTTGTCATTGTTATAAAAATAAAATTCTATTGGCTTTGCTTGAAAGCTAGCTAGTCCCAGCCTTCACCTCTGCTTTGGCATGTTATTCTCGCATCTTTATAAGTAGTTCCAGTCTGGTAATAGTTGTAATAATACTGCTTCCTTCTAGATTCAGATTTGATCAAATGTCTGTCTTCAGGAAAATTAATTTCCCAAGTATAAGCTGTAGAATTTTTAAAATATTTATTACTATCAAGAGATTGCTTTTAATAAATTGACTTTTCATATGTGTAATTAAAGATTTTAAAGCAAGTACTTTTAAAACTTAAACTTTTTTTTTTAATTTGCTTTACTCATTTTATAACTGTGTTTTAGCTGTTAAATTAGTTTATTATAGCAATTATTCAAAATAACTAATACAATTATAAAACTACTGTTTTATAAACAAACCACGTTTGTTAGTGTAATTCTATCGTAAAAGAGTTAATTTCAATAACAATTTTCAATTTAGACACAGTGAATAAACTAAAATAACACTTATAATTTTCATAGTTTTAAAGTATTAGAATCCATTGCTAAAAAAAAATAAAAACTAGAAACGACAAAAAGTTTATATTCAATAACAAATTTATTAACATTGACAGTAGTCCCAGCTTCCATCGCTACGGTAGCACCACGGGTAAGGGGAAGTCCACCAATAACCGTTCGACGACTTGTACTTTCTCACGCAGGTGTTTCCATATTCGGGTGTTTCCCCGTACCAAGAACTAAAATCGCAAACAAGATCATCGTAAGTCGTTACAACGAAGTCCTTCCACTCTAAAGTAATTTGAATGAAGAAAATGTGCTAAATATATAGATTGAAGAGTGACACTATCAAGGATTATCTTCGTATACAATTTAGTAATAATTTAAAATAAGTAATAAATTTTTTTTTTATGTAAAAAGTCGTTTTCTACTGTAAATCATAAGAAATAAAATATATTAGCTTTCTAACAATTTTTATATATAACATATATAATACCAAATGTAAAACTTGCAGTAGTTTATGTTTTGTTGTTAAAGGACGGTTTTCTTATTTTTATTACTTATAAATACTATTGTTTTTTAAACATTGAATTAAAATATCTTACCAGCTTGGCTGAAGACAATAAACGTTGCTAGAACCTGCAAATTAATATTTAGGTTTAAAAAACAATTTTATATATAAGCAGAATACTTGCTTTTAAGTAACTTTGAATTAATAATAAAGTTTAAACTACATTATTTCCTAAATTTAAGTATTTAATTTATTAAATTAAGTAAATGTATATCATCTATGTTTTATTTATTTGTATTATAAAACAAATTGTTTAGTATGTAAGTAAAGTTTAAATTTTTAAACGACTTACCAAAAAGGTTAAAGCAAATCTCATTGGTAGTTTTCTTTTTAACTAAATATTTTCAATAATTCTATAAAATGTGTAAGAATTATTGTTAAGCTTCTAATAAACCAAATGTGTTAGTTTGTATGTAAAGTGTAAATACTTCTTACAAAACTATGATAAAAATTAATACTTCTATGTACGAAAAAAAAACTACTTGTTAGACTATTTTGAAATAGCAGTATTGCTTAAAGTGATATTCTTAAATACAGTAATAATAAAATTTCGGAAACACGAAAAGTCTTAATTTTTACATAGCATTTTTAAAATGTTAGTGACAACGCTATATAAACTCTATCAAAATAACAATCTTAACAAAAACATGTAGGTAAATATAAACAAATTAGATAAAAGATATTAACAAGTTTTTAATTACTATTAATTTATAAGGATGCTATACAAACTGAATAAAAAAAAAAAAACTATATTTCAAAACCGAGGAAACAAAATAAATTATACTCAGTTATTATATATTTTTACTTAAAGTTAACTAACACTTAAAAAATAAACTTAAGTGCGTCAAGATTCAAAGGAGCAACTCAATATAAAGCAAAATAAAACTTTTTATTCACGATTAAACAAACCTCGTTTGTGAATTAAGTAACAAAATGAGTTTCGATTTTTAGTAGCTGCTTACTATAAATTCTACAAAACTTTTTCTTTTCAAAGCTATTTTGTTTTCAGATACTTAAGTAAAACTGTTTTTAAACAAGTAAAGCTTTAAGTATTCGTGCTTAAATTAAATATTGTATCTGACTTTGTATATTAAAATCCTTTAAATGATAAAAGTTTTTCACTTAAGTAGATATTAGATTTGCAACGAAACTCACTACTATTATAAAAATACTAACATATTAATATTTATATTAATTAACCTTTATCGATAACATAAGTACGCTAAATATTTTAGGCACATTATCTCGATTATAGTCACAAACTTGTTATTTTTCTATTTGAATTATTATTTAGAAATAAGTAACTTATGATATAAACTTTTAAATTATAGTTCTTACTATATTTTAAATATTTTTGTCTTAATAAGTTCCATATTTTTTTATACCTATTGTACTAAATTGGTATTTAAAATTAAAATTAAGAAATCTTTAACAACAAAATATAAATCGTTTATGTTCTTCTTCTAAAATTAAAATTTTTGAAATTTAGGTGAAATACAAAACTTCTAAGCGTTATCTGTAGATCTAAAAGCTAAAAAACTTCTAAAACACCAAGCTACTTAAATTGAGCATTTACTAAAGTAAGTTTTTTCGCAAGTATTAGAATCTATCAAAAAGTTGTTTATAGTAGGCATTTAATAAACACATTAACTTTTTAAACTTTCATTTTTGAATTCTTTATTGTCTAGCATATCTTTCTAATTCTGCTATTAGAAACAACTTCAATACTTATTGAGTAACTTACTTCAGTCTTTTATTTTCGAAGTTTATTTATGGCTTTATTTGCCTTTTTTACCTTTTTCATTATTAAACTTTATCTTGCCACTTAAAACAAAACATTAAAGTTTAAAGATTGTAAAAAAACTTGTCGAAATATATTTTTAAAATTAAAATACACTTGAAAGTGTGGTCGTAAAATAATTGAAAGACATGTAGATTTCACAAAAAACAAAATTTTAGAAAAATAAAGGTCGTAAAAATTAAAAATTAAACATTTTACGGACCTAAAAATAAACTTAAAAAGTTTAGTTTTTTTTAAAGTGAAAACATATAATTTTTTAAAACATCGCTAAATCTTTTACGACTTGTTTGTGACTGTAAAAATAGAGCACTTTGTATTTTTTCAGAGTAAAATAAAATCTAAAAAATCCTTTTTTTTTAAACTAGCTCATATTGTCATTGAAAGTGTTTACGAAAAAATATTTTAGATGTAAATCAGAAATAAGTCAAAAAAAAAAAAAAAAAAATTCTTAATCTTTGAACAATTTAACCAATATTATAACTTTTTAAACTTCTTCTTTTTAAAGTATTGATAAAGTTATTAGTAACAATTCATATAAACAAATTCACTTTCATTTTTCTATACATTTTGTAACATCAAAAACTAAAGCAAACACAAATTAAACTTACTAAAAACAATTTTTTATTGTTTAATATTTTGTGCCGTTCAAATTTTATAATTTTTTTATTATTCTGTATGTTATTCATTTTAAATCTTTAACTTGTAATAACTTTAACGTACTTAACTTTTAATAACTTACCAAAATTTAACTATTTTTCACGTAAAAACATAACTAAAGACTTTTATATCGTTCAAAAAACAAAGTTTAAACTAAATTCTAGTAATTTTTATTGATAAAAAGTTGTTTCAAGTTTAAAAAGAGAAAAATAGTCCTTTAAACTTCTTAAGAAACTTTTCACTTTTTTAAGTTTAACTTAGAAACACTTTAAGTAAAGATATTAAGCTAAGAAATTAGTTAAAAGTGGAACACCGATGAATATTTATAAACTTAAGGTTGTAGTTTATTTCATTGTCACATGTAACAACTTTGCTTAACTTAACAGTTTCAAGCAAAAAGCCATTAACTTTTTTGAAATAGGTTATGATACTTAAAAAACAAATTACACGTTTTAGTCATTATTTTTCAATCAAAAGACGACTTATTTTGTGTCTAATTGTATAAAGTAGCCCAGCAAATAGTTTTACCAGATTAATATAAGTAATACTAACAACTAATAACAATAACAACACCTTTTTTTCAAACTTTTCTTACTTTTAGTTTAAAACTGCAAAAAAGTTCTTAAGCATATTCTAATCTACCACAAACTTAGCCTTTATCAGTAACACATTTAAGAAATTTGAAGTTTTATGAACTTTATTATTTAAATTTTGTGTAAAGCTATAACAATTTTCTAAAATGTATATGAAATTAAATAAACTGCTTTAAGAAAGCTTAAGAACTGTAAAATGTAATTTATTTTACGTTTAATTTAATGAAAAAAATTTTTAGCTTAAACTTTAACTAAAACTTAAGTTACTGAGAGAAAATGTATGTTTTGCTTCATAGAAAATTCAGTTTTTCTCATAGTTTCTATAGTTTAAATTTAATTATTTGTTTAACAATTATAGTCTATATAAGTTAACTTTTTTAATGTTGTTGAATTATAAATTTTAATAAAAAAAAAACTATAACTTAAGAAAAAAATTTAAGGAGCCAAACAATGTTCGAATTGTCATTAGTTCAACTTGTTTTTTTATAGAGTTTCTATAATAACTTATTATTAATTTATGGTCATAGATTCTAGTGAAATTGAAAGTGGTTTTTTGTAAAACAGAACAAGCTAAAGACTAAAATCTAAAAAAAAGAAAACGTTAAAAGTATTTCTCTCCGAAATGTTTTTTGTCACTCTTTTTCGAATGTCACTGCTAACAAGGAATTCTTGAACATTAACTACGATCACATTAATATTTATTTTACATTTTACTTTATATAACGCTGAACATAGTTTTAAGAACTTGTTTTATCTAACCTACTAAAGTCGCTATCGGATTGAATAGTCTTTACTTTATTTATAACAGTATTTTTGAAGCCTTATCCTTAACGTATTATTAAAATCAAAATCACTAATTTGTATTTAATTATTTTTTTATTTTTTTAATTATTACTGACAGTTCATAACTTTCATCAAAAATTTTTAAAGTTTTTACCATGCTTTACATACTTGCATCTTAACAAGTTGATAAATATTAATAATTGATTCGTTTTAGTTAAATCTACTGATTTAAAAAACTAATTACCTCAAATGAAATATTTACAAGACCTTAAAAAGTAAATAAAAAACTTATTATATAGGAAAAAAGATCAAATTTAACGATTTCAAACTATTTTAAGTAAAATTTATGAAGTTTACTTGAAAGTTGTTAAACTAACACATTTGTTTCTAACTTCTGTAAAAACAACTGTCGATATTTGTTTTAGTAATCTTATTTCACTCTAATAATTTTAAAGTTAATGATTTTTTTTTTTAATTTTTAAATTTGGTAGTTTGATCTTCTGACTTGAATTAAAAATTGCCTTTTATTTTTTACCTAAATATGAACTTTAAAAGTTTAGATTGTACAAATACTTGAAATCCTGTTATCTGGCATAAATATAACTTTAGAAACTTAAGGTCATAAAACAATCAAAACAACGCATTTAGCTTTATCAACAACTTTAAAAATATTAAGGTTGTATAAAAGTAAAAAAATGTGACTTTCCAAAAAGATATTTAAACTTTTTTGATTTAATCTTTAGGACGTTCCTATTATTTTTAAAATAAAAGTCTGAATTTAGCTTACTAAAAACAAATGTTGAAATTTATTTTTAGGGAGTTTTGAACCAATGTGTTAGTAAGATAGAATTAAGCATTCATACTTACTAAATAATCTCTCGGCAGTCTTTTATAACTCAAGTAAATTGAAAAAAAAGTTCTTTGTGTGCCTTACGTATATAACAAAAAAAGAATATTTTACACCAAATATGTCACAAAGTATGTCACAAAGCAATAATAATTAAATCTTTTAACTAATAACCTAGTGATAAATTTTTTCCATTATATTTTCTGTTATTATAAAAAAGTATGCTTTCAGCAGAACTTTCCTTCCAAACAGCCTGCCTCTTATTTTAAAAGTTACTATTTTAATATAAATTGTATTCTTCAGGTATTGTGAAATTTTAAGTGTATTATAGGTAAATTTATTTTTAAAAACTCATAGTGATTATTACTATCGACTTTTTTTTGTAGGAAGTACTATGTTAAAGATACAAGCAACTAAGTTTTAAATTGTTTCACTTTCTATAATCTTCTCAAAAAATTTAAAAATTATATTTTGAGATTGAAAATCATAAAAAGAACTAAAGTTTATTTTATCGAGTAGTAAAGGGATACCAAAAAACTCCAAAAACCTATGAATTGATGTTTACTTAAAACAAAAAAAAATATTAAGTTGATGTAGATGTTTTAGTTGAACAAATCATTTTTAACCAGTAGATCTAAATTGATTAAGAAATCAGTAAAGCTTATCAACTTGTTACGATTTAAGTATGTAAAGCATAGTAAAAACTTTAAGGAATACAAATTGTTAGTAAGGATTTAAAAAACACATTAAGTTTACAAGTATCTGATAAAAACTGTGATAATGTTTAAAAAAAAAGAAAAATTACATTAGTAATTAAGTTTTTTTTGTTACCAATGACCGACCGAAAGAAATTTTTAACGGGTTTAAACCGATAGACTTTTTTTTTTTTAATTTTTTTGAGTAATATTGTTTTATTATACAATCGAAAAGTTGTTAATTTCAATGAAAATTAATGGCAAGAAGCCATAAATAAACTTACTTTATATTTTGTTTTTAATTAGTGCACAAATAGAACTAACAAGTAATTAAAAATTTTTTGGATCATTAAAAAAGTATTTACTTAGAATGGTGTTCCTTATTTTAGAGTAAAAACCTTCTTGAAACAAATTATAAAGAAGTTTAGTTGTATTGATAATAGTTATAACCCTAAAAACAAATTTAAACTATACAAATATCATAAACTATACAAATATCAAATATATTTTTATATTTATACCTAAATACTTGTATTTCCTTTCTGTATTCCAACTTTAATTTTCAAATTTTAAATAGAAGTTATATAAGACTACATTTTTAAATGATAATAACGTCAGTTTAATATCTTTATTCTTAAAGCAATTTCATTGCACTAACTTACTTCAAATCATATACCATAACGAAAATAGTTTACAGGAATTATTTACAGTTTACATGTATCACTTTCTGTTAAATTGTGAAAAAACCTAGACCATTATTTATGTTATATTTTTTGATATAATTTTTTTAATTAACAAGCTATTAAACATAACTGTTTGATTTTATTATACAATTTAACTTAAATTTTGTCAGTTGATAAAAATATTTTGTTAAGTCTTGATATTTTTTTTATTTCGATTTCAAATATCAGCTTCATCACAAGTTTTTAACAGCTTAATGTCTTATAAATAAGATTATAACGAAATTTTGTTTATGTGAGAACGAAAATGATTTACTCACGATATCTATGATTTGTTACCTCAATTAAAAATTTAAAACGCAAATTAAAAGTTTCTCAATAAGTATAAAATAAAGTTTGCTACTTATAAAAACAAAAACAAACTAGTGCAAATAAAATACGACTTTTAACAGATTGTTGTTTAAACTTTTTAGTTTAAATATATCTTATAAAAAAGACTTTTGTTACTTTTTGCATGAATAGTTGTTTAGTTTAAGTAATATAAAAGTACTATAAACGAGTTAAATATTTTAATGCAAATTATTTACTTAAGAAAGATTTGTTTGATAAAATATAAACGACAAAGAAAATTAAAAGTGAAAATAGATTGCAGAAAGTTTTATTTTTGTAAATCAAATTATACTAAGTTCTTACATAATATTTATAAAAGTCAAAAACTAAAGAATAACAATAAATTTCATTTATTATATTGTTACTTATAACTTTTTTGACAATTTAAAAAACCAAATTTCAAAAAGTTTTATAATTGTAATTTTTCCTAAAAAAGCTTTTAGATTTTGATTTATAATTAGGCCTTTGTTTTTGTAAAACTTTTATTAACAACATGGGCAAGAACTAGAAAAAATGTTAAAAATACATTAATTCGCTACGTTTTAAAAATAATATTGCTCAGTTTTTTCACTTACAAGCACATCATAAAAGTATATAAAGTGTTTATAAAAACTACAAGTTTTTTTTCTCGAAACTAATTTGTCTAAAATTTATTTTCAGGTCAACATCACATGTTTTATTTTAATATATTATTTTACGATCTTATATTTTATGTATATTTTCATGTCAAAATCACATGCTTCTATTTTTATTAATGATCGTAAAACTTTTAATGTTTTACTTGAAGTCACAAAGTCTATTTTTAAGTGCTTAAAAATGAAAAAGGCAAAAAATTTTAATAAAACCATAAAAAAAACTTTAAAATTAACAAACTTAAGTTAGCTTACTCAACAAAAAATATTGATATTCATTTTTAGCACTTTTAGATAGATGTGTTACAATAAAAACTAAAAGATCAAAGTTTTAAACGTTTTATATTGTTTTCTGTTAGTGGTTTTTAGTTAGCGTTGTTAAACTGCGTTTTAGAGACAGCTTTTTCGTAAAATTAGAATTGTTTTGTACAAACTTACTTTAGTAAATATTTAAGGTTGAATAAAAAATATATTATCAATAGTATAAAAACAAGTTTTAATTTTTAACCAAATGTGAAATATATTTATACTGAAGTGCTCGTATATAAATTTAGACGCACTAGAATAATTTTTTTTTCAGCTCATGTTAAGTAGAAATTCTAAATAAATAAAATATAGTCCGTATTTTAATGTTTTTTTTTAAATTCATATTCAATATGTAAAGCATGATTCAAATTTAAAATTGTTAAGTTTGACCTAAAAGAATATTATTGTTAAGTTTGTAACAATTTTAACTACTTAGTGTATATTCACCAGTTTTTTGTTGATAATTTTTTAAGTAAAAAATTTTAAAGTTATTGTACTTATTTTAATTATTATGTGTTTATGGTTTTAGGAATTTTTACAAAAAATATACGATTCTTTGTGTGTTACAAACTTTACACTGATACTTATTAAGCTCATGCTTTTAAAGCAATGCTGCTTTTTAAAGCAGTCTTTCAAACAACTTTTTTTCATACAAACAAGTCTTTTTAAACAATTTTAGTTTATAAAAGTTTTTACACTTAACATATAAACAATCTCGTTTAGTTCGTTAGAAGCTTAAGAACAATTTAGACATTCTATAGAAAAATTAAAAAGATTTGGTTAAAAAGAAAATTACCAATGAGATTTGCTTTAACCTTTTTGGTAAGTCGTTTAAAAAAACTAACCTTTACTTAAATACTAAAAAACTTGTTTTTATAATACAACTAAACAAAATATAGATGATATACATTTAGTTAATGCTACTAATAAAATACTTAAATTTAGCAAACAATATAATTAAAATTTTATTAATAACTCAAAATTAGTTATAACCAAATTTTCTACTTATATATAATTTGTTTTTTAAACCTAAATATTAATTTGCAGGTTCTAGCAACGTTTATTGTCTTCAGCCATGCTGGTAAGATATTTTAATTCAATGTTTAAAAAAAACAATAGTATTTATAAGTAATAAAAATAAGATAAGCGTCCTTTAACAATAAAACATAAACTACTGCAAGTTTCACATTTGGTATTATATGTGTTACATTTAATTACTTTTAGAAAACTGATAGATTTTATTTCTTATGATTTACAGCATAAAATGATTTTTTGTATAAAGTAGAATGTCTTATTACTTGTTTTACACTATTTCTAAAATTTGTCTTCAAAGATATTTTGACCTACATAGTTTAACTCTTGAAATATATATTTCATTTATTTTTCTTATTCCAAATTACTACAGAGTTAAAGAACTTCGTTGTAACGACTTCGATGGTCGTGTTTGCGATTTTAGTTCTTGGTACGGGGAAACACCCGAATATGGAAATACTTGCGTGAGAAAGTATAAATCGTCGAACGGATATTGGTGGATGTCGCCTTACCCGTGGTGCTACCGTAGCGATGGAAGCTGGGACTACTGTCAATGTTAGTAAAGTTAAATATTATATTTAGTCGTTTTTATTTTTTATTAGTTTTTTAGCAACAGTTTCTAATACTTTTAAACTACGAAAATCATGAGTCTTTTTTTTTAGTTTATTCACTGTGTTCAAAATTGTTATTGAAATTAACTCTTTTACGATAGAATTACACTAACAAACGTGGTTTGTTTATAAAACAGTGGTTTTATAACTATTTTATATATTTTAAATAATTATTATAGTTAAACTAATTTCTAAACACCGAAAAAAAAGTCGTAAAATGTGTAAAGCAGATTAAAAAATAGTTTAAAATTTACACTATACTTGCTTTAAAACCTTAAAATACACAAATGAAAAGTCAATTTTGAAAAACAATATTTTTATAGTCATACACACTTTTCAAATTCTACAGCTTATACTTGGGAAGTTAATTTTCCTGAAGATAGACATTTGATCAAGTCTGAATCAAGAAAAAAAGGTATATTATTTCAACTATGGATTCACTGAAACAACTTATAAAGATGCGAGAAAATCTGCCAAAGCAGAGGTGAAGGCTGGGACCTTGCTAACTTTCAAGCAAAGCCATATATATATTCTTGGTATAATATTGATGAAGGAAATTGGTGGTGGACCTATAACGAAGACGACTTCGACCAAATCTTTTAGAAATACTGAGTAAGTTTTTAAATAAAAGTTTTTAATTTTTAAGTAAAATACATGATATCTGTCAATATTTAGATAAAATTTAACATGCACTGCATGTTTGAAATGTATTTTTTTTCGAGTTTTATATAAAGAATATTAAATTGAAATTACAGGGAAGCACTTCGTCCTTTGATCCAAACGTGGATGCGTTTTGGGTGAGAAATGTGGATTTTTATTTTGGCAAAACGACAGCGGAAGGAATTAAGAAGAATGAGAACAGGGATGACATACCTTATTTCGTGTATCAAAATACAAATATTAAGAGGGGTGAATTCCACATAGTCAACACTGAACAAGACTCATATCAAAGAGCTTCGTTTGTGAGAAAGACTTAGATTGTCATATTTAAACCTTTTCTGCTTCTTCTTCGCTAATAATATTTCTTACTTGTTTCTTTTAAAAATAGTCTGGATCAAAACTTAGGTTAAAATAATTATTTTTAAATAATTAATTAAATCTTTATTCAAAATTTAATCGATAAAAAAGACAGTCGAATATAAAAAAGACATATATTAAAGTATTAATGCATTTCATTAAGTTTGTATGTTTTATCACTAAAACAAAACTTTTAAAAGCTTAAATATTGTTTGTTCTTAATTCATTTGCACTATATTTAAGTTTTATCGCTTTAGTTTTATCTAAAAAATAATTTTATTTGTTATAAGTATAGTTGCCTTAACATAGAAGTAAATATTTTAAATGTAAGTAGAAAAAAACTTCAACAAGTTTTAAACGTTGTTGTAATACATTTTTAACGGCATATCAATACCTTCATCATAGGTTTACATAAACGTTTACTTTTGTTAAAATCTAATTGCACGTAGTTCTTATTACGCATTAATATGTATCTTAAAAAAAAGTTTAAACGACTTGAAGTTTTAAGCATTTCACTTACAGTTAAGTTGTGTAAAAAAATTTTTGGGAAATCAAAAGAAAAAACGTAAAAAAAAAATTGCGAACAGTTTTATCTAATTTTCTCTGTAATATTTTTTTCTATTATTAAGCTAGTAATGCTAGTCTTTTGTTTTTACAAGATTATTAACTTCAATTTTGTCAATTCGTAAACAAGTTTTGCTTAGTCTTGTAATTTTTTTAATATTGGTTTCAAATATCAGCTAAAACACAAGTTTTTAACAATTGTATATATAAATAAGATTGTTAACAATATTCGATTTATGTGAGAACTAAATTGATTATTTTTTTTAACTTTTCACCTCAATAAAATCTCTTAAACCATTAAGTGAAACTCTCGTAATAAGCTTAGGGAGCATTTGCTTCTTTTGAATAATTAAAAGAACTTAATGCGAAATAACAAAAAACTTTTATTTAATAAAAGTTTAAGCTCTGGAATTTTAACGATATAATTCTTTTTTAATAATTAGTAGTTAAGTTTGAGTAAAAGAAAAGTACTATGAACAAGGTAAACGATTTAATATAAAATATTTAGATGTAAAAAGTTTGTTTGATAAAATTTAAAGACACATAAAATTAAACTTTTAAAATAATTTGCAACAACTTTGTTTTTTGTATTCTACATCAATCTTATATCTTAGGGTAGAAAAATGTTTATAAAAGTCAAAGTGTAAAAAGTATACATTTATTTATATGTTAACCTTTTTTTATTTAGTATACAGATTTTTTATACAACTTAAAACTTAAAAGTTGATAATTTAAAAATAAATCGTTTAAAATACTTGAATATGTTTTTGAATTATCAAAGTATTTTAATAAAACTTTTTAGAGGCGATAGAAAATATTTCATAAGCTGTTTTTGTTTAAAACATTGTAATTGACAATAAAACTACTTTTCAAAAAAAGAAGATTTATAAAAATATATAATAACGCTTTATATTAAAAAATCAATGTGCTCTACTTTTACTGTAACAAACAGATCATAAAAGTTTAAAAGATGCTTGAAACTACATGATTTTTTATTTTTCTACCAACTTAATTATTTAAAAGCTTATTTTTAGGTCATCATCACATGTTTTTTTAAAAAAATTTTTATGACCTTATTTTTTTAAATTTTCTTTTACTTCAAATTCACATGCTTTTCAACAATTTTCACAACCTTAAAACTTTAAATGTTTAACTTAATGTAACAAGGTCAAATTTAAATATGAAAAAGGCTAAAAAAACATATAAATATTAAATTTAAAGACTAAATTTAGCTCACTGAAAAAAAACTTTTGAAGTTCTAATATAGCAGTTATAGATAGATATGTTAGCAAAATACTAAAAGAGATTAGTTTAAAAGGTTAATATGTTGTTATTTATTAGTAATTTTTAGTTAAAATTGTTTAAATTGCGTAGTAAAGACTTTTTTATTGAAATTTTATTAAGAATTTTATTTAATTTTAAACGTTAATTATTTTTTAAAGCAAAACCTTAAATATTTTAATTAAGAAAATTTTGTAAACATTTAAGGTTAAATAAAAACGCATTATATAAATTATTTTAAAAAGAAACTCATGCTTAATCACCAATAATACTTATATTTTATTGAGTTGCTCCTTCGAAGATTAAATTTACTATAATCAATTTATGTTAAACAAAATTCTAGGTCTTTAAATAAAGTTTGCCCGGATTTAATATATAATTTCCTTACTTTTATATTAAATATGTATAAGATGATAAAAATTAAAAGTCTTTAAATTCAAAATATATTTTATCTTTTTGAATTGTAGTTACCATATATTTTGACCTATTGTTTAATGGTGCTTAGTTATCTTTTATGATGCATGACATTTAAAGATACTTTATTCTAAATAGCTAAAAAATAATAAAGTTTTAGGCTTATAAAAGATTAAAATGCAACAACTCAAGACAAAAGTTTCAACACTATGAGAAAAATAATAATTAAGAAGCAACGGCTAGTCTAAACTTTCAACTTAAAAAGTAAACTTAACTGAAGTACATTTTTAACTTTGTAAGCACATATTTTTGCACAACATCGGAACAATTTTTGTAGTAAACTTCAATAATGCATTTTATTTTAATTAAATAAATGTTTACTATTATGTTAAAGCATTTGTTTAGTACAAAATGTTGTATTCACGATTTGTGCGAAATGTTATTATTCAAAATACAATTAAAACAAATGTTTACGTGCTTACAAATCAGGTTTTTTGCAAACTTGGAAATAAACTACAAAATTTTAAGTGAGATTTTTAAAGATAAGATGTTTTTACTTAATTTAATTCCTATTATTAAAAAAGTTGTTTTTATAGGTCTAATTTATTAGCATAATTTATGATAATTTTACGACTTTAATTTCATAAATTTCATGTTTTAGTCTAAAAAACAAGCTTTAAATATTTTTACGTTTTAATTTCTTATGTTTATGTTTTGGTAAAAATCATATTAACTTTTTAGCTTAAAGTCACATGATTGAACTAACAAACTAAAAACGACAAAAAATTAACACGTTTCTTTTAACTTAGATATCAAATAACTAAATCAGTTACTTAAAACAAATGTTGAAGTTTAATTTCAGAGAGTTTTGAACAAATGTTTCAGTATGATATAATTCAGCATTCATACTTACTAAATAATGTCTCTGCAGTCTTTTATAAGTCGTGCAAATTGAAAATATTAAGTTGGTCGCGTACCCCACTTATTTAACATAGTTGTAAAAGTTAACATAAAAAAGACTATTTTAGATTATTAATGTGACAAAATATGAAGTTATAAATCTACAATAATTGTCATTTTTATAACTTATAGCCAAGTTGTCAGCAATATCCATAATATCTTCAGTTACTTAAAAAAGTATGTTTTTATCAGAATTTTTTGTTGCAAGCCGCAGTCTGCCTCCTATAATAAAAGTTAATACTTCAATACGATTTGTAATCTTAAGTTGTTTTTGTTGTTTAAGTGTATTATAAGTATAATTAATCATTGAAGTGCATACTATTGGTAATTATTACTTACCACTTTGTTTGTAGAAAATAATATTTTAAAGATACAAGCAACTAAGTTTGAAACTTGTTTATTTTTAAGTAATCTTTTTCAAAAAATTATTATTTTCTTTTAAACCTGACCATAATAAAAAGAATTAAATTGTATTTTATTTAGTTTTAAAGGGATAACAAATCAAAATCCAAAAAAACTAAGAATTGAGCTATACTCAAAACCAAAAAAAAATCTTATCTAGTTATTGTAAATGTTTTATTTGAGCTAAATTATTTTTTTAACCAGTAGATATAAACTGAATAAAATGGTCAGTAAAGTTTAATTATTTAGTAAACTTGCTAAGATAAAAGTATGTAAAGCATAGTAAAAACTTTAAAACTTAAAATATAGAACACAAATTGTCAGTAATAGTTTAAAAATGCACATAAAGTGTACAAGTCATTGATTGAAGTTGTAATAAAGTTCTAAAGATATTTCAACTTTAATGATTAAGATTATCTTGTTACCAATGACCGACCGAAAGAAATTTTTAGACGAATTTAAATCTATAAAACTATATATTTTTCTTTTCGATTTAAGCTTGTTTGTTGTACGATCGAAAAGTTGTTCATTTTAAAGAAAACTAATGACAAAAAACCAATAATAAGCTTATCTTATAATTTGTTTTTAATTAGTGCACAAATAGAACTAACAAGTAATTGAAAAAGTTCGGCTCATTAAACAAATGCTTACTAAGAATGTTTTTCTATATCTTAGATTACTATACTCCTGTTTAACAAAAATAAAGTAGTTTAATTATATAGATAATAACTTTAAAACTTAACTTAAAATTAAAAATATTAAATACAAATACTAAATAAACTGTTATAATTTCATAAGCCATACTTGTATTATCTTTCCGTATTTCAACTCTAATTTTCAAATTTGTAAGTAGAAGTTATATTAGATAACATTCACAAATAATAATAACGTCAATTTATTACATTTTACTCTTGTAACATAATACCTGCACTAACTTATTTTAAAACATGTATGTTAACAAAATAGTTTACAGGAATTAAAATCTTTACATGTATCACTTTTTGTTAAATTGTGAAAAAGCATAGACTATTTTTATGTTATATTCTTTTATATAAAAGTTAAGCTAGTAAACATAACTATTTGTTTTTATTAGACTATTCAACTTAGATTTTGTCAGTTGATAAACAAATTTTGCTTAGTCTTGTAATTTTGTTTATTTCGGTTTCAAATATCAGCTAAAACATAAGTTTATAACAGGTTTCGGTCTTATAAATAAGATTAATAACAGCATTTTGTTTATGTGATAACGAAATTGATTTACTCACGATATCTATGATTTTTTATCTCAGCAAAAAATTTAAAACGCAAAGTAAAAGTTTCTCAATTAGTATAAAAGAAAGTTTGCTTCTTTTAGAACAAAAACATCTTAATGCAAAATAAATTTGATTTTTAATTATTTTTTATTCATTTATTCTTAATATTATATTATCTAAATTAAACTAATATCTTAAGGTACATAACATTAATAAATGTCAAAATGTAAAGAGTAACTATGAAGTTTTTTATATACTTTGTTATTTATAACTTTATTGATAACTTAAAGCATAAAGTTTCAAAAAGTTCTAAAATTGTAACTTTTTTAACAAAACTTTTAGAATTCGACTAAGAATAGGTTTTTTTTTTTTCTATAACACTTTCATTGACAACATGGGCAAGAAGTTTCGAAAAAAAATTGATCAAGATTTTTTATTACGATTCTTGTAAAAAAAATGTGTTTTTTCTTTTCACTAACAAGCAGATCATAAAAGTTTAAGAGGTGTTTATAAAAACTACATGTTTGTTTTTTCTACCAACTTAGTTTTTTAACGATTATTTTTAGGTCATGATTGCGTGGTTACTTTTTATACTTTTAACGACTTTATTTTCTAAAAGTGTCTTTATATCAAACCAGATGCTTCTATTTTAATTTTTATGATCGTAAAACTCGTAATGTTTTACTCAAAATAACATATCAAATTTAAAATGAAAAAGGCAAAAGAAAAAAAAAAGCAAATAAAATCATAAATAAACTTCAAAATTGAAAGATTGAAGTTATTTTACTCAAGAAAAAAACTGAATTTTTTTTAACAGTTTTAAATAGATGTGTTAGAATAAAAACTAAAAGATCGAAGTTTAAAACATTGTTATATTGTTATTTATTAGTAGTTTTAAGTTGGCGTTCTTAAATTTCGTTCTAAAGACAAGTTTTTAGTAAAACAAACTAACTTTGTATAAACTTATTTTGTTAAATACTTAAGGTGAAGTTAAATACGTATTTTATCTATTAAAATAGAAAACTTTTTATCGTTAATCAAACTTATGATTTATTTATACTGAGTTGCTTCTATATAAATTAAACAAATTAGAACAATTTTAATTTTTTAGCTATATTAAATTGAAATTCTAAAAGAAATTTCCGTATTTAATGTAGATTTTTTTACATTTATATTTAATGTGTAGTTTATGATTAAAAATTAAAGTTGTTAAGCTTATAACATATTTCAACTACTTGGTGTATATTGACCAATTATTCTTATTAAAAAAACTTAAAGTGTACTGATTATAGTAAGTAATGTGTTTATGGTTTCGAGAATGTTTATAAAAAGTCTAAGGTTTTTGTTTGTTACAAACTTTACGCTTATAATATTAAATCTTATGTTTGAAAAGCAATGCGGATTTAGATTAATCTAAAAAATAGTTTTCTTTATTGTACAAAGAAGTATCTTTAATGCAAATTAACTAATAAAAATATTTACACTTAACACATAAAAAAACTTATTCGGTTTGTTAGAAGCTTAAGAATAACTTTTACAGATTTTATAGAATAACTAAATATATTTAGTTGAAAATAAAATTATCAATGAGGTTTGCTTTTGCTTTTGTGGTAAGTCGTTTAAAAGAGAAAACTTTCGTCTAATATTAAATAAAACTAAGCTAGTACTCTGATTATATATAAATTTATTTTTGTTTTATCTAAATGTTTACTTGCAGGTTATAGCAACGTTTTTTGTCTTTAGCCATGCTGGTGAGGAGTTAAAATTATTATTTTTTAAATAATTATATCAAAGTTAAAAAAAAAAAATAATATTTCTTTTGTTAAAAATAAATATAAAATACTGCATATATAGTATAAAGTTTAATAGCAAGTTTGACATTAAGTATACTGCTATATTAAAGTAAAAAAATTAAAAAAAAAAAACTTATTTTCCAATGGTTTCAAATTATAAAATACTTTCAACTAATAACATTTATGTTCTTTAAACGGCTCTACACTAACTCTATTAAGGTTTCTTTTTAAAGATAGTTTATTTTATTTATTTAAACTGTTTAAAACATAAATTTTAAACATGTTTTCCACACTTAAAACTCTTCAGGGTGGTCGAATCTTACTGTAAAAGGATTTGACGGTAAGGAATGTGACTTTAGTAACTGGCAATGGGTAACTCCCGAATATGGAAATACTTGCGTTAGAAGGTATAAAACATTGGCTTGGTGGACAGCCCATTATCCTTGGTGTTACCATAGTGATGGAAGTTGGGACTATTGTGAATGTTAATAAGTTTATTTTTGAATTCTAAAAAATCATTTTTTTAAATTGTATAAAATTGCTTAGTAACAGCTTTATTTAAGATTTAAATCTTTTTCAAGAAGATAACTCTTGTTTTTTAATAAAAATAGTTAATAACATATTTCTTTATAAATCAACTGTATTAAACGTAAAACTTATTAGCTAATTATTACTTATAATATTATACTTACAAACTTAAATTCTTTACAAAACAAAGGTTTTTAAAATATTACGGTATATTTATAGTCTAATTAATTAAAGATATGCTAAATATTAAAACAAAAAAAAACAGTAAAATAACTTCGTAAACTTTTTTATACTTTGCCTGGTTTTATAAAACTACAAATATAAAAATGATAAAAAATTTGAAAATTCAAAACAAAACTTTTAAATGTACTTCCAATTAATATTTTTTTTACAGCTTATACTTGGGAAATTGAGTTTCCTGAAGACAGACATTTGATCAAATCTGAATCTAGAAGGAAGCAGTATTATTACAATTACTACCAGACTGAAACTACTTATGATGACGCG
Organism: Thalia democratica; assembly: GCF_965202585.1. NCBI lineage: Eukaryota > Metazoa > Chordata > Thaliacea > Salpida > Salpidae > Thalia > Thalia democratica. The sequence continues at coordinate 2,157 of NW_028140476.1, read as the reverse complement.
AGAATAACATGCCAAAGCAGAGGTGGTGGGTGGGACCTTGCTAGCTTCCAAGCGAAACCTTCTATCGATAGATGCATAGAACGTTCTTTTTGTGATGCAACAAACCGTGATAGCTACGACAAGTCTGCTAAAAATGTCAAGTGAGTTCATTTTTAAACAACAGCAATAAGATCATAGTAAAGATAATAATACACAATGCTAACAAATATTTAACTGAAAAATAAAGTTCATAAATTATATACATTTAATTGGGAACCGCTCAGTTCCAATCCGCGATCAATTCCAATTCGGACAAATCCAAGGTAAATAAATTTTACCGACTAAAGGTAGAATTAGGGGTAACAGCGATAGTATAAAATGAATAAATAAATAGATAATTTAAATAAATAAACGAAAAAAAAAAACTGGTAGTGGATTAAACGAGTTTGGGTGAATTGTACGCTTTGGAACTATAAATATACTCTTTCGTTTAGTCCTCAAAGTTTAAATTATCTTAAAGTTAAAACTTTATTTAAAAGTTTGTTTAAACACCTAAAACAAAATAAAAATACAGGCAGGCGCTTGGTCCCTTGATACAGACTTTGGGTCCGTTTTGGGTGAGAAATGTAGAAGACATATCATTGAGACGAAGGTGTTTTTATTATTTTGATCGCAATTACCGACTTTGCAACGAAATGCAACCGGAATTAAAGGTACATGCATACAATCTACCACATCTTAATTTCCAAAATTTTGTCTGCGAGAAAGATCTAGACTGAGCTAGTTAAGTGCTTTTATTTAATCTTCTTACTGATTTAAAAACTATTGACTTTGTCAACTAAAATTCTGTTTTTTAAAGGTTTCGCATTTGATGGTTGTGTCTTCAATAATTAGTAATAAACTTTAACAAAATAAAGCTGTGTGTTTAAGGTCAATTTTAAGTTAATGACAATGATAATTTTGTGTCTCGGTTTGAGTTACAGATTTTTTTCAATTATTAAACATTAAAAGTTTTACAATTATTGTTAGATTTTTTAAATTACTAAACTATCTTTTTACTTTTTCTTTTAAACTTTATAAACTTTTTCTAAATTTCGTTTAATACTTAAACAACTTCTAAACAAAGGTTAGACTACATAAAACTTGTTAGTATAGTTTTAATGTTTAATTAAATAAAACACATATTTAATAAAACAAATATTGTCAGTGTCTTTTTCATTTAAAGTTCACCAACAATTTAAAAATAAGTAAAGTGAAAAACACAAATAAATTTACACTTAAATTAATTAATACTTTATTCGTTATAACTGGTCTTTCTTGTTTGGTTATAAAGGTACAAAGAAAGTTTTTGAGCTGCTTTATTTGTTTCATTAATAAATACGACTATGTATTTCATTTAAATTTCAGTTATATTGAATTAACAAAATGGGTAATTATTAATTGTTTTAAAACAAAAATCAACTACAAAAAAACTATAGTTCTGATTTGTTAGTAAGTAATTTTAAGTAAGTTAAACCACTAGCCTAGATACCGAACACTAAATTTTGTCAACATTAAACTAGCAAGAGGTTGTTAATACAGTTTAAAAAAAAGCTAACTAGCACTAAATAAAAAACTAAAAGTGCTATAAATTTAAGTAATATATTGTCGAACTTAATAAAAAAATACTATGTTTTAGAGAAACTTGGTTGTAAATGATAAATCAAGTATTAACCTAAAATTTTAAAATAACATCTGCAGTAATTTTACAAACAACTATTTTTTTATATAAAAGCATCATTAAAATTATGTTAAATTGAAATGTATTCCAAAGTAACCATTAATTTAATTTTGATATTAATTTCATTTTAATCATACAAAGTTCTTATACTTAACTGAACAGAAAAAATTATTAAAACAATTTAAATTTAAAATAAGTTTGTGTAAAAAAAAGATCGAGAACTTGATGACGTTAAAACTTTCTAAACCTTATTATCAATAAAAAGTGTTGAAATCAACAATGACAAAAATGTATAAACTTGCTTTTATATAACCGAAAGTTTAAATTTTTGAGGTTTTTTATAAAAACTCAATTTGTTAAAGCATTTGACTTTTGTAATAAATTTTCCAAACAAGCTGAATTTATTGTTTCAAACTATTATTACTTATAAATAAAACACATATATCTTACTAATAAGC
>NW_028140475.1:0-25777 GCF_965202585.1 Thalia democratica | reverse complement strand
TAATCAATAAACTTTATAGTTTATTAAATTTAACAAAACAATTTTTCACAATAAAGTTAGAAAATAAAAGTATAGTATATTGAACTAAACATTAAATTTTAATTGTTTCTTAAATAGAAAATTGTACTAACTATTAAAGTATGAAATTTTAGTTGTAAAACTTTACGTTACATGAAATAGTTTTAAATAAGTATGTCATCATAGCTTACATAAATTAAAATTTTATTTTAACTTTTTAAAACAAGACTTTAAAAACAGCCAAAACCAAAACGTAAAAGTTTAGTTTCAACAAATTACTGCTGTTACATAAGTCGCCTTTGCAGCACGAATATTCAATTTTGGGGATTTTTTCATCCGGATGCTCCTTTCTTCTGCTGTTCATTCCTTTAGACAGACCTTCTTTTTGTTTACACTGGTTTTTACTTGCGCAAGTTTCAGCGACAACACATTTTTTCTTACCGCCTGGACACGGGTTGTCAAGGTCGGATGTGGCTGTGAAGCTGCCGCAGTAATGTTGGTCGGACGTACAGTACTGAAGGGTGGGTTTGATACACTTGATCTCTTTTGTTGTGTTGAAAATTTCGTTGCACATGTAACAAGTTTTGCTGTTCAAATGTTTTAGTTAAAACAACACGTATAAACTGAAACTATTGTGAACTTGTTTTTAAAGAACAAGGTCTTAATTATTTTGATTATTGTTACGTACAATAACTCAAAAATATAAGTTTGTTTGTCATGAGTAAAAATGTTATTTGAATATATAAATGCTACTGTGTATAGAAAAGTTACAAAAGGTTTAATATTTCTTAATTAGTTTTTTTCATTTTACAAAATAAGCAGATATCAGTATTTATGTTTAATCAGTATAACTACTTTAAGTCTTATACAAAAATTCTTCAGGTTTGTATACTTTATAGTAATATAAAGTTTATTCAAAACATTAGGTTTTTTAACTTGGGATCTAAACTTAATTCAACCGATAAGGCTTTTAATCTTAAAAGTTTATAATACCTTCATAACCATACAAACTTAGAATTGATTTATCTTTTAGTAAAATTATCAAAAGTAATTATAGTAAAACCTTATACCAAAATTACTTTTAAACAAATTAAATTAGCCCGCATGAAACTTAAACAAAAAAGTTTGTTTTGTTTTATTCTTAAATAATTATAAAAAACAACAGAATATAATGAAACAAAAAATCAAAATTCAAAGTACTTACGAGTTTTTCTTGCCACCATATTTCAGGCCTTCATTCCAGGCATCTTTCAACTTCTCCCAATAATTATCATCATCGTCTCGTTTCCCGCGGAAATGGCTTCCTTCAATTACGTCATCAGTTTTTAATGCACCACTGGTTTTCACAATTAGCAGTAAGCACACAGTGAAGACCTATGTAATTCAGTATTTTTTTATACGAAATGATTTCTTCACTTATTAAGATTAGTTATAAACAAAACACTAAGTAAAAATTAAAACTGTAAAAATATTGGACCTATATTTTTTAGTATGTTAATTTGAAAACAAAACGGCCTTTGTTTGAGTTTATTTATTTGTACAAAACAATTTTTTTTTTTGATATAAAACAGTTTTAACTTAGTTACTTTGATTACTTTTTTAAGTGGAATATATTCTTTTTACCCATATTTATATGTAATATATACACAATCAAATTAATAAGCTTAAGTTTTATTATTTACGAACATAACAACAAACCTATTAAACTTGATTTTGTTATTTTGGTAGTTTTAAAACGATGTAATCATAATAAAGTAAAGTGTTTTCAACTTATTAAACTGAAAAAATTTGTATACATAAACTATTCTAACCAATGCTAATTTCATATTTTCAGCCAAGTAGTCCAACTTCTAAGAAATAAAATGAAATAAAATTTCTATCGCTGCTTAATATATGGAGTTTTTAAGGAAAATACACTTAATCAAATATAAGGAATCCTGATTAAAAACAAACTATACAATTTAAACATTAAATTATGAATTTTCAGTTTTAAAACTTAACTAGTTTTATAACTACTTATGTATGCGTTAACTAATTAAACTATAAATGTGCCAAATGTAACATAAAAAATTAACTAGTATTGTTGTCACCGCTTTTATTATTTATTCAACAATTAATGCCAACTCAATTGTTTTTATAAAATGCCTAAAACATTTGTAAAATATTTTATTAAAAGTTTTAGCTATTTTCATAATTATAAACAATCCAGTTGAACTATTCTGTTTTATAATTTTTTATAAAGTAATATTTTAAAAAAATATGAATTTTTCAACGATACTTGAAGCTTTTTAACTTAATGCAGTATTTAGAAAAAAATTAATTCGTTATCGTTTAAACTATTAAATTAAATAAATTAACTCTCCTATCAATGAACGAGCTGTGTTCTTTTTATTTTGCTTGTTTTTAATACCACTGCTACAACTGCATTTAATTAAAATTAAGTTTTTAAAGCTCTATGCTATTTAGTTACTAAATTTTATATTTCAGTAAATCAACAAGTTTTTAAATGCATATGTTTCTTAATCTTATGTGGTGAAGCGCCTAGTCTTGAATAACTGAGATCAAAAAGTACAAATTCAAAACTGTTTCTTTTCAAGTACTTTATATAACTTATTGAAAAGCTTCGTGGAATTTGTCACTATTTTAACAAATAGAAACGTCAGTTCAATAAATCAAGTACTTCGCAAATATTTGTAACTATATCTGTGATATATTGTATATGATATCGATACTTGAAAACTTTATTTTATACTAGCTTAACAAATGGTAAATTTAATAAAAACGTTTGTTAAATAATACAGTCATTTCGTGTTAGTACGATTTTTTAGGTACGCATTACCTGTTGAGTACGTTTTTTAAGTTACGCATTGCCTGTTGAGTACGTTTTTTTAGGTACGCATTACCTGTTAAGTACGTTTTTTAGGTACGCATTACTTAGTGAATATGTTTTTTTTTAGGTACGCATTACCTGTTAAGTACGTTTTTTAGGTACGCATTACTTAGTGAATATGTTTTTTTTTAGGTACGCATTACCTGTTGAGTACGTTTTTTTAGGTACGCATTACCTGTTGAGTACGTTTTTTAGAAACGCATTACCTGTTAAGTACGTTTTTTAGGTACGCATTACTTAGTGAATACGTTTTTTTAGGTACGCATTACCTGTTAAGTACGTTTTTTAGGTACGCATTACTTAGTGAATACGTTTTTTTAGGTACGCATTACCTGTTGAGTACGTTTTTTAAGTTACGCATTGCCTGTTGAGTACGTTTTATTAGGTACGCATTACCTGTTTAGTATGTTTTTAGGTACGTATTACCTGTTGAGTACGTATTTTTAGGTACGCATTTCCTGTTAAGTACGTTTTTTTATGTACGCACTACCTGTTGAAAACGTTTTTTAGGTACGCATTACCTGTTGAGTACGTTTTTTAAAGTACGCATTACCTGTTGAATACGTCTTTTTAGGTACGCATTACCTGTTGAGTATGTTTTTTAAGTTACGCATTACCTGCTTAGTATGTTTTTTTAGGTACACATTACCTGTTTAGTACGCACTTTTGTGCTGTGTTAAAAGTGCACTTTTTTTTTTAGTTTCCCATCATTTCATATAGTTTATGTTGAGTATTAACTTTAGGTATTTATTTCAAAACGGACATTCTAATAAATTTATAAATTTCACGTTATTTTTGTTAGTGGGAAAAGTTATTTAAAAGTTGAAGCAATAAATTTTGAATCAAAACTAAGGTTTCTAAACATCTGGTCATAAATTAAGAGAAAAGCGCTAGATAATCAACCTATTATTGTTAAATGTTTTCTAATTATACTTATGATTAGTATTATTTTGATAAGAAAACGGTGAAATGAAAATACAGCCATAATGCATTATTATAAATGTACAATTTGTGGTCTACTAGATTTACTTTTCATCAGACTATTTCTCAATCTCATAAATATTTTAAGTAAATAATTAGCTTTAGCTTTGCTTTTACTTCAAGAAGTGTAAAAGATTAAATGATTTTACAAAGCAAATAAAGGAAAAGTGAATAAGCTTTTTTTAAACAAATCAACAAAATTCACTCTTACTTTTCCAAGAACAAAAATTATTTTTAATTTTTTTATATTTTTTTTTTACATACAACAAGTTACAAATGATTAAGAAATTTTACTTACTAGTTACTATACACTAGTGGCGTCGCGTGGTCTTTTTGTTCGGGGGTGCTGCAGATTGACATTGTCAAATAAAAATCCCCTAGTTTGAAACATTTAGATTAAAATTATAAAGATAAGATGAAGAATTAGCAAATTTTTCAAAAAATAAAGTTGAACATATTTGTTTAATTAAATAACAAATCAATTATAAATAATAAATTTAAAAAAACACATATCTCATACAATGTAAATCATCACCCTTTCTTAAGAACTATAGCTACAGTTATTTTTATTTATATACTTCATGTAAGTTTCTGTACTCGTACAATTATAAATTTACTAACTTAATTTTATGACTTGTCTAACTAGTAATAAAAAATTAAAAAAACATGCAAGTAACTTAAAAAACGAGGTTTAAAAGAAAACTTACTCGAGTTGTCCCTGCTCGAGTTGTCCCTGCTCGAGTTTTTCCTGCTTGAATTGCTCCTGCTCGAGTTTTCCCTGCTCGAATTTTCCCTGCTCAAGTTTTTCCTGCTCAAGTTGCCCATGTTCGAGTTGTCCCTGCTCGAGTTGCTCCTGCTCGAATTTTCCTTGCTCGAGTTTTTCCTGCTTGAATTGCTCCTGCTCGAGTTTTTCCTGCTTGAATTGCTCCTGCTCGAGTTTTCCCTGCTCGAATTTTCCCTGCTCAAGTTTTTCCTGCTCAAGTTGCCCATGTTCGAGTTGTCCCTGCTCGAGTTGCTCCTGCTCAAGTGTTCCCTGCTCGAATTTTCCCTGTTCAAGTGTTCCCTGCTCGAGTTTCTCCTGCTCAAGTGTTCCCTGCTCGAATTTTCCCTGCTCAAGTGTTCCCTGCTCGAGTTTTTCCTGCTCAAGTGTTCCCTGCTCGAGTTGCCCCTGCTCGAATTTTCCCTGCTCAAGTGTTCCCTGCTCGAGTTGTCCCTGCTCGAATTTTCCCTGCTCAAGTGTTCCCTGCTCGAGTTGCTCCTGCTCAAGTGTTCCCTGCTCGAGTTGCTCCTGCTCAAGTGTTCCCTGCTCGAATTTTCCCTGCTCAAGTGTTCCCTTTTCGAGTTGCCCCTGCTCGAATTTTCCCTGCTCGAGTGTTCCCTGCTCGAGTTGCTCCTGCTCAAGTGTTCCCTGCTCGAATTTTCCCTGCTCAAGTGTTCCCTGCTCGAGTTTCTCCTGCTCAAGTGTTCCCTGCTCGAATTTTCCCTGCTCAAGTGTTCCCTGCTCGAGTTTTTCCTGCTCAAGTGTTCCCTGCTCGAATTTTCCCTGCTCAAGTGTTCCCTGCTCGAATTTTCCCTGCTCAAGTGTTCCCTGCTCGAGTTTTTCTTGCTCCTGCTTGAATTTTTTCTGCTCGAGTTTCTCTGCTCGTGTTCAACTTGTCTTATTGTTATCGCGTCGTAGTAGATTTTCAACAACGATCGTGATTTAATTCACTCGGAGCTGAAGTTAATGCAGCTCCAGAGTTGCACTTTTCAAAAATTTTTGTATTAAAAACTTGTAAACCTTAGCAGCTGACACAGATTGAGCATGCAGCTCCAATTTTACGAACATTTTGAACATCAAATAAAAAAATGTGAGAAAACTAATACAGCAGGGAAACTAACGACGTTCATGTACACATTTGGCTGTATTTTTTATACAACTTCATGATTTTATAACTTTCTATTTTTTTTAAGGTAACATAAAAATTTCTATATGATTTTTAAGCTCAATTCCTGAAGCTGAAGCAGGGACATATTTAAAGCACCGTGTTTAAAGGCTTTAACTCTAAAATCAAAAAACTAGCATTTTTTTAGATGGAGCTACAGCTCCAGCGTTCCACCCCACGCGACGCCTCTTCTATACACCTAAAATATATCTACTTATATAATTAAAGCTTAAACGTATGCATCTTTACTTTACTTAAAATAAAGCGTTTGACGGCACTCTAAATTGTTAGTTAATTGAACGTAAATGGTTTTAAAGTTTTCTATCCAAAGGTTTCCCCAACGGAGTCCTTTTGTTGATGTGACGGAAATCCCCCAATATTTGCTGAGTCAGCATAAACAAATTATAAAAATTTTATGTTTTAATAAGTTTTTAATATGTTTGGGAAAGGTGGATTAGGGTTAAGGGTATAAATTATTTTAAAAATCTTTAAAAAAATATGATTTAGCAAATATTAGGGGAAACACCTTTGCTTTAAAATCGGACCCTTCCCAAAGTGAACGATATGCCCCTTTGAGGTGATCATTGCTATCAGTAGAAAATATCTATTAAGAAAAAATAATAATTATCTCGAGAGTAAAGGGACAACGTTTTATAAAAGAGGCGAACAAGATTCGAAAACCCTGATTTAAATAAACTTAATTATTTATCATGTAGAAACAAGAAAACAAACCATTTATTTAACAAAATTATTACTCAGCGCATTTGCTTTCTACATTGTTGTTATATATTAGACCAATAACTAATATGTTGTTTCCAACTCCGCATGAAGTACATGAGACATAGTTTTTATTCGATTGGAATTTCTTTTTTAAACTCATCGTTCATTGTTGAAATTCCTCTTTTGCCAACTACATAAAAACATTGTCAGTTTCAAAAATCCCGTGTATGTAAGCTACTGAATCAGGAAATTTGTATATTTTAACCCACTTTTTATTATCTTAGAAGTACTGGTAATGATGATTATTATATCTATCTGCAACTACAATTGCTTTTGCTGTTTCTTCATGATTTTCTGTGACTTCTTCATGTAGTCCTGTAATTTGTCAAATTTTATTGTCATTTTTTTACTATTTTTTACTAATGACTTTTAGGTAAAAGATCAATTCATTTACTTTAATAGTAACTAAGACTTAGACAGACATTTCAGAACTAAACTAATTATATTTATATTTTAATAGAGTTTAACAATAAACAGTTCAAGTGTAATTATTATTTCACAAAACCTTACTAACTAGTTTCTTATATGTAATTTAAAAATTTAAAACTTGAAAGAAAATTTATTTATTGTATTCCAAAACGAAAATTTTCAGAAAATAATATATAATAGTTTACTAAAATTAAAAAGTCTTTTAACTCAATAATATACTCGATAAAACCTGAAATACAAATAACCTGAAAACCTGAAAATTTGAAATACAAAAAGTTCTTTTACAAAACTTCTTATAAAAAAAGTCATAAAGTATATTGCGTTAATGAATGTAAACTGCAGTTATTTTATAGTATTTACAAAGTATAACCCATTTAATATAATAAATAGTAAATATATAAAAAAATATGTCGTTATTTTAAAAAAGACATACAAATATAATTTAAATGAATTGTAACTGTTATTATATGTTTTGGTTTTAAGAAAACAAATAGAGAGATCTCAACTGCCAGAGGAGAAATGCTGAATTTGTTAATGAGTTCATGAATTATAACTGTTTCTACAACTAAAAATATAGCATGTAAATCTCTAAAGGCTTCAAGTGTTAGCCGGAGGTTTTCACAACATTTTACTGCTTCTTAAGCATGCAGTTTTTTGAAGATACGCTTGAATAAGTTTGTTTGTTTATTTTCATTTTTATTTTCTAAATTTAATTATACCCTGTTTAACCCAATGGCTTACTTTAACAGTTTTACCAAAAAATCATATGGTTAAAAACTGGCAGTCAGATGTTTTTCTAACACTTTAAGTCTCACTAAATTTCTGCTACTTTTATATAAATAAAAATTCAAAAGCAAATATAGTAAAAATCAACAGGCTTCGTGTTCTAGGAACAAATATGTTAATAAATATTTTTTATAAACTCAATCGGAACACTAGTCAATATTTCAGTAAGATTGAGGTCTAGAATCAAACTGGTCACAGATGACAACTTCTTACTCAAAACTTCAACTTTTGTGTTGCTGATTGTTGAGAAGAAATTCCTGATGTTACTGGAGTTTTTTGGTTCTTAACTTTTTAGACTTACTCTAAATATTTTAAAAAGTTAATAAGTTGATAGACTTTTTAAATAAAGTATTCGATCTTATAGTTAGATCAAAAATAACATCAACGAAATTAGTTCAAGATACTTTAAAGTTATTACAAAAGCAATTTATCGTTAAGTTTGTTTTAGTTTAATACTTTTAAATTTATCATTTTTAGCAGCAAATGCAAGTAATTGTAATTTATTAAGTTTGCTTAGCTTATTTCAATTATTGTTTTTTGATTATTGAAGTTTTGGTATTTAATATTTAAAACATATTAATCTTGGATAAGACATTAAACTGTATGCATGGTATCCACTCTAAAACCGTCTTTCTGTACACCAGGTCCTTGGACCAAACTTTTTTAGCACTTTTTTTCTGGCTTAATAAAAAATACTAGTAAAGCTTTTATACATATACTTGCTGGAAAATTATTTTTAAACTGGAACTTATCTTTAAGTTTTTTTTTTTTTAATTACAGGGTTTAATGCGTTTGCAAACATTACTAATATCTTTTTTAAATCTTAAACAACGCTAAGCACGAAATAAACATTTAAGTAGTGAGGCTGGTAACTTTTGATACATGGATTTTGCTTTTTTTTACAATGTTGATAAGTTTTAAAACCTGAACTTTTTTGTTTAAATGCATCAATAAAACAGGTTTTTTTAAATGTTGTTTACACTTTTATAATATTTTATTTTACTCAGATGTTTTTTAATATATATAACAATTTTTTTGTATATTAATAATGTCTAAATTACTTGTGTACTGCTTATTAATTATAAACTAAATCGTCAACATTTAATCGTTTATTGATTATTTTGATTTCTTTTGTTTCAAACTTTATGTTATTTTGTGCTTATCTAAAATGGTTTGTTCAGCAATTTTAATGCAAAATAAGCTTTTTTAAACTGTTAAATGATTTAATTTTTTCTAAATAGTTCAAAACTTTGTATTAACTAATTTATTTGGTACCTATTTCAAAGTACAGAGCACTTAAAGTTTAAGTAAGTGCGTTTTTTTTTGATTTACAATAAACTAGTTATAAAGCACTTTTTAATATAAATATTAGAAAAATCTGAATTAAAAAGATGATTAATTTGTAATATATGCAACAATCCGAGTTCAAATATATTATTTAAAACTTAAATAGTTTTTAATACTTGTTATAAAATAAAAACGATTAATTAATCTTAATCAATTGAAAAATAACAATTAAGCTAAGTTTAGCATGTGTTATTTTTAATGTTTACTTGTTATATTCACAAGTTACATGAATGGTTAATAACACATTAACATGTAATGAGCTATAAAAAGCTCTAAATCACTTTGCTTAGTTTATGACTAAAGAAAATATACTGTTTAATTATTTAAAAACTGTTTAGTATATTTTTTCCTATAAAAAATTGTTTACCAAATATATAACTAAAAATAACACATAGTGCTGTAACTAGCATAGTAAAAAAGTATCATCATTTAATATTATTATCAATTATTAACTGTATTAATCAAAAGGTTTAAAGTAAAGTATTAATAAATTAAAAACTCGAATTTCCAATACTAACCATGCAAATAGTAAAATAATACCTAAAGTTTTACAACAAAGTAGAATAACTAAGTTGCCACAATTTAAGTATGGTGTAAACCTAGCTGTTTTAATTGCGGTAGTTTCTTTAACTAAGACGATCAAGCGTTTATTATTAATGAATTAGGATCAAAGATTATAAATTTTAAAACAGCTGGCTCAACTTTAACACAGGTTAGCAAAATTACCTGAAAGTTTTTGTTTTGACATTTTTCCTATTTTTAATAAAATACTGCGCTAAAAGATTTTAATGTGATGATAAAAAACAACGCTTGAGTTAAAAGCTGAAATTCAGAAATATATTGTTTGGCAAGTATGCATATTAGATTTAGAAAAATTGATGTTTTATGGCTATGTAATAAACATAATTCTATTAGTTTCAATAAAGATAACAAAGTAAGTTTTGAAAAACACCTTTGGAACTACTTCTACATCGATGAAAGTGTACTTATTTGATTTATTTTTTAGGAAAATTGTTAAACTTTTTGCACTGTGAAAGAAATAATGCTACTGTCACGCCCTGAGTTTTAAATTGCTACGTGTGTAAAATCCATAATGTAAAATTTTATTATGGGAAGAATTGTAAAATAATTTAGTGACCTGCAACTGAACTCTGTATGTGGTGCTAAATTTGCAACTCAGCAAAAATTTAAGAGATTAAAAATTAAGATAGTTTTACAGATAGCTTAAGTTGGAAATTTGCAAATAATAGCTTTACAACTACTGAAACATTCTGTTATATATGATGTTTTAGTTAAAAGTTTATTAATTTAAAAGTATCGCTTATTACAAGTTTTAGATACTATTTCTTAAATACTAAATTTTATCTATAAAAGATATAAAACTTCAAAAACCAAATAGTTGACTAAAAAATATTGGTAATTACCTAACTTGATGTTGCACCAATATCAAGCTGAAATTATATAATGTTTTATGTCTTTTTCAACCATAGTTTTAGGCTAAAAATAAAATGTTTTTATTTTTAATTGATATAATATTTTGAAACTTATCAACTTAAAGTCTATCTTTAGTTTTAGCTTAAAAATAATTAGAAAATTTTGTAGTTTGGCATAAAAAATTAATGATATACAAATACAATACTTTAAAGTTATTATCTTGTTCACTTTTTAAATAAGTAAACAGCTGTTTATGAATTTATATAGTTTGTTTAATACATAGTATCATTTAGAATTAACATATCACACAAAAGACAGATTTTTAGCCTAAATTTATGATTTAAAAAGACATTGAATATTATATAATTTCAGTTTGATATTGGTGCAACATCATGCTAGGTAATTACCAAAATATTATTTACTCATATAAAATTATTTTAATCACTTTACTAATTTTAATTTCTTAATAGTTATAATTTGCTTTATTTTAATAAAAAATATTGTAATAAAAAAAAGCACACATAAAAATAAAAATCTATATATTTCAATTTTTCTAAGCTGTTTCTAGGCTCACCTGTTTTTCATAATTATTAGCAAATGAGTTAATATAATTATTCTAAATGGGTGTTATTTTTAATTGATAGTTAAATTTATCTCATGTTTTAGACATTTAGTGAGGTTATAAAGCAAACTTAAAATATTTTTCAAAAAAACAAATACACATATTATGTTTGCTTCATAACCTCACTAAATGTTTTATTTGTTTGATTCCAAGAATGCCAAAAAACCTGGAAACATGGAAAAACCTAGATTTTGAGAAGTTAAAAAAACTAGAATATTGAAAAAAAAATCACTAAAAAGCCTGGAATTCCAAACAGTTTTTACTTGTACAGTAATGAGACAAAAAGTTTATCATATAAAAAGTTTTGTTTGTTTAATAAAAAAACACATTTGTAGTAGCTAAACAGTATATTTTCAATTCTTTTTTTATTGTTTAAGGCAGTTTTTTACTTAGTTTTATACTAAAAATATGTCTAAAAACTTCTACTTTAAAAAACTGGAAGAAATTTCTCTAAAACCTTTGGCAACCCTGTGTGTTTTGCAAAATTTAAGCAATCAAGTTACATGATGTTACTGCTCCTATAATTCTTAAAATCTGATTATCAAGAAAAAATGCCAACTTTTTGTGGCTTGCATCATTTTAACACACACAAAGTTAAAATCTAGATATTAAAATATCAAAGTGTTGGAAATAAAACTCAAATCCCCAAGCAAATGTTCACCAGTTCTACTAATTGAAATTATATAAATGATCAGAATATGGGATCATTACCAACTACAATCACTTGTTTTAAATGAAAATTAAATTTTGATAATGATAGTTTAGATAAAATACAAAGGTATAAACCGTAATTTAAAAAAAAAAAGTATTATGTAAAACAGTCTACTAAATTTTCTTTAGTCAAATCATAATACAAAGTGGCCACTGATTTTGTAGAAAATATTCCAGGTATTTTTAAAGTACAAGTTTTCTACTCCCCATAAAGTAAAAAGGCAGTATAATATTTTGGTCAGTATAAAATTACTAAAAAGATACTTAAATTCTACTTAAAAATTTTTTAAACCAAATTAATTTCTAATAAATGCATTAATTTTTTATTCTACATAGCATTTTGTTTTTATCTTATCTAAATTTGATTATTTTACATACAAAAACTGTTTAAAATTCAATGTTTTTTATTCAAATATCAAGTATCAAATATCAATTTTTTCAGGTAAAATGGCCACCATATCACAGTTCAACTTTATAGGTTACGCCATAGAGGGTCCACTTTGATTTTACAAGTTGATATTATTTGTAAAATTAAATCTGAGCTAAAAAAATGTATAACTGTTTAACAAAATTCAAAGTAACTTTCAAATAATAAGCAAAATTGTTGACCGCAATAGGTTTCTTTTAAAAAGTTCAAACTAAAAGTGCAAAAAAACACTATTTTACAAAAATTTTATCTTTTATTTCAGTTTTTAACCAATCTTCATCAATTTTTGACAGTTAGTTCATTAGTAATATTTAAATTGATGAATGCAAAAAAAAATTAAATTTAAAAAATGAAAATTTTATTTAAAAAAACCACCATTTTTTTTGTTTTTTTTTGTAAAAAACTTTAGTTTTTAATATTTTTTCAAACCCAACATGCTAAGTTTTTTTTAATTATAAAAGGAATATATTCTGAAAATTTGAAGTCTCTAGCTCTAAAAATGAAGAAGAAAAAAGATTTTGGGGAAAATAAACAACTAAAAAATTTAAAGTTGTGCTTAAAATGTTTGTATTTGAAACTTTTTACAAAAATGTCTCTACCCGAAAAACTAATTAATTTTATTTTTTATAAAAACTGGCTTATAATTTATATATTCATAAGCTTTTATATAAAACCCAATATTATTATTACTATTAAAAAAAAAATGTTGGACCCCCTTATGGCCTTAATCTAAAAGGAACATAAAGTATGCAAGTAGAAGTTAGTATTTAATAATACAATCTAATAATTAAAAAAAATACATTGATATTAATCTAATCTATTATTTAAAAAATAAAATTAACATAGCCTGGGGTCCAACCTCTTTACATACTGATCTATAGAAATCTATCTAATCTATCATAGACACTTTACCACTTCACAAAGTTTTAATGAACATGTATTAAACAACATAACTAAGAACGTCTCATTTTTAGACATAAAATAACAAATAAAATGTCGCACCCTCCCGGCACAAACGGCAACTCAAACTCATCCCAACACCCGATGAGCCAAGCTCAGAACATGCAGAACCAACTGCAGAAGATGACTCAGGCGCAGAGCATGCCGCAAAACCTTCAAAATCCGCTGCAGAAGATGAGCCAGGCTCAAAACATGCAGAACCAACTGCAGTATAACCCGTACATGCAGGCCATGCAGCAAATGAACCCCGGAATGGTTGGTTCTTATTAAATTAAAAATTATTTGTTTGTTTTTCTTAACTATTAATATTTTTCGTTTGTGAATGTCTTGTTTTTTAATTAGTCTTTTACTTGTTGTCCAGGCATTGAAATGTTAGCATTTTTAATAAAATAAATTTCTGTTATGACCAGTTAAAATAAATGTTTAAAATAACTAAGCATAGTTTGATTAAATGTTAGGAAAGTACTTTTACTTGGTAATAGACAGTTTGGTGTTTTGATCAATTTATTTGATAGATGAGTTAGTTTGGAACCCTGGAATGTTTTGTTATTAATTAATATATTTGAATTAATATATTTATTTGCTTTGTTTCTGGAATAGTTTTTTTTTTGTAATATTCAATACTTTTATTTGTTATCTAATCATTAAAAAAATAAAATGCTTTTTATGATCCGAGTTAAATGAATTTCTGGTTATTTAAAAATTCTTTAACTCCACATAATTTCATTAGTTGTTGAAAAAGTACTTGTACTTAGTAACAGACCCCTGTAACAGTTAAATGTTTTGATCACTTTATTTTTAGTATGATTTAGTTTAAAAAATTATAATACTTATGTAGTAGCTTCTGTTTTTTCTCTAAACTTGTCCAATTTTTTTAAATTTTACTTCAACAAAAGTAATCTATGCTTATTCTAGTATAAAAGTCTTGCAAAGTGTTTAGTCATTGCTTCAGCAAAACAAATATCATTAAATCGTTTTATTTATAAGCTGTCACATGCCAATTGTTATGATTGTTATACAATGATTTACAAATATTTAATAGATGCATATATGTACTGAACTTAATTCCCAGTTTTTATAATTCTTATATACTCATTTATATCTTTTTTTTTATCACTTACCTGAAAATAATCTACAACTAAGTTAAATTTTTAGTAGTTTAATTACTTTAATAATCAGCATTTAATTTATATGTTTTAATAGATAATACATTAAATGCATATTGATTTTGTAACCTAAAACTTATAGACAGACTGTTACTTATACTTTTTCTAAGTTTCGAGTCACATGTTGTTTAATTTTTACAAAAAATATATTCTCAGTCGATTTTTATCCTCCTACTACACAGTACAGAATTTATTACTTAGAAAATGGAAGACAATGATTTCAATTATAATTTATTTATTAAATTTTTTAGATAAATATGTTTAGTCGGAAAACAAAAGTTTAACAAAAACTGAGCTTCAAATTTTCAACCTCAAGCAAACTATCATTTGATTAAGATATTAATATTTATTTATTTTTTTATTTATATTTAATTATTTATTTTTTTAGGACGGTGGAGTAAGACCTGGATTAATGCCTCACCAATTACATCAACAAAATAATATTAGTTAGTTTTTGTTAATAAAATAATAATTACATAAACAAAATAATGTTAGTTAGATTTTGTAAATAAAATAATAATTACATCAAGAAAATAATATTAGTTAGTTTCTATTAATAAAATAATAGTTACATAAACAAAATAATGTTAGTTAGATTTTATTAATAGAATAATAAATACATAAACAAAATAATATTAGTTAGTTTTTATTAATAAAATAATAATTACATCAACAAAATAATATTAGTTAGTTTTTATTAATAAAATAACAATTACATCAACAAAATAATATTAGTTAGTTTTTATTAATAAAATAACAATTACATCAACAAAATAATATTATTTAGTTTTTATTAATAAAATAACAATTACATCAACAAAATAATATTAGTTAGTTTTTATTAATAAAATAATAATTACATCAACAAAAAATATTAATTAGTTTTTATTAATAAAATAATAATTACATCAACAAAATAATATTAGTTAGTTTTTATTATTAAGTTAATGTTAGTAACCAGCCAAATGCTATCAATAACTTAATATAATAAAGTTAATTAATTATTTTTAAGTTAATTAATGTGCAACCCAATAATGTTACTTAGTTTATTACAATTAAAAATATTGAAAAAAAACAATCAAAAAGTATAATTCAGAATTTTATAAAGAAATAATTACATTAGCAACCAGTAATACTCAGTTCTTTTGAATTATGCTTGATTTTGATTAAAATTTACTTTATAATAACAAGTTGAATGTTTATCCAACTAAATTTAATTGAAAGTTTTTTATTATTAATGCTGATTTTATTAAATGTTTTAAATAAATTTATGTCTACTTATCTAGATCTAACTTATCAATATTTTGAAATTAGTCAAAAATATTATCATTTTTACTTATTAATCATTTTTTAAATAACTTATGTTTGTAATTTACTGTTGAAATTAGAAAATTTGATAATTTTATTTTACTTTTGTAATAAATTAAGATTAGTTCTATTAGGGGTAGGGAGTACTTGGGTGATGTTTGCTAGACACATGAGGAGTCTTGATTTGGATGTGTTTTGGTCTAATTAAGAAGAATTAAAAAAAAAATTAAAAAAATTCCTTAAAAAAAAAATGCACCCCAAAAAACTGATCTGGACCCCAAAAATCACATAATTTTTGAATTTTCGACTTAAAAAGTAATAAAGTCACTCATACATGTCCTAGACTTATATATTAAATCTTAAATGAAAGCTAATAATTATAGGCATACCTTTAATGACATTTCAACTGCTTTTGATATATTATGACGTATAATTACACAAAATATGCAAATTTTGACTGTAAAATGGAATTTTTTCTATTATAAAAAGCAAATTCTTCTGCTGGTTTTATTTTTAGTTTCTATGATTTTGAATGACGAATTCTGAAGTCAATCAACCAGAAAGATATTACTAAGTCATTTCAATTGTTTGTTGATAAAGATATAAAAACACTCTAAACCACTTTTAGATATTATGTTTACTGAGAGCACCTGAGTAAAAGTAAAAGAATTAGACATATATTACAAGAACTACATGTAAATTTATTAAAATTAGTGTTATTTTATATTTTAATTATAAAGCAGGGTTGCCACTTTACCTGAATCCTGGAAAATCCTGGAATTTGATAAATTTTGAAAAAAAACCTGGTAAAACCTGGAATTTTTAACAATTTTAACATGTTCAGTAGTATATTAAAGTGTTAAACCCAACTTCTGAGATATGTTGTAAAATTCTTAAGAAGATGTGTCTCCATGCCACTCAAGTTTTTGATCGCCAAACAGGTAGAGAATATGGTTTTGGAAAGTTTTGTTTGTTAAATCCACCACGTGCTACTGAGCTCAACCTATTAAGTAATGAAGAACTGGTTGGACTCCCAACAAACAACTTGGAATCTGAAAGACACCTTGCTGGTTTTGGAAGGCGAGCAGCAGTGGCAAAGTTTAGGAACCAATGATTCACAGCAAAAGGGATAAGAAATGACTGTACATTACTTATATCTGATTCTTTTCAAACTAAACATGAAAAAAAATTTAATAAAGTTGTTCAATTTCTGAATGAGATGGAGCAAAAGTGGGTAGCAGATCAAAAAAATTAAAAGCTCAAACAGATAAAGGAAAAAATTGAAAAAGGGAAAAAAAGGGATCAATATGTGCAGAAACGTCTCAAACTGTGTAGAAGTTGGGGTGGGCCTGTAGTGAGTGTGGAAGAGCTGCGTTCTATTTTAAAATCTCATCCTCATCGAAATGAAGTTATTGTTCGTAATGAGTTAATTTACTTTAGAGAGTCTCACAAATCTGAAGTGTTATACAATCCAGAACTTTTTAAAGTTAATGGTAATACTCACGAAGAAAGACTTCTAAACTTATGTGCTCTTGTTGCAGAAGATGATGAGTACTCTCTATGTTCTTTACCAACAAACACTGATGCATTATTAATTGTAGGGGTTCTTCCCCCAATATACAGAAAGAAAAAAATGAAGATATTATGGAAGGGAATTTTTATGTCACATTAATTAGTGAAGGGTCATCAGACACATGGTATATTGCTATGTGTGAAGGTAAAAATGATGATGGGACTTTTAAGATGGACCACCTCATGAGAGTTCAAGACAGAAGTAATTCGAAGTGGAAACACCCACCTAAACGTGATTTGCTAAACTTGCATTTAGATTCTATTCTTGATTGTAAAGTTGGAGGGGAATGGGATGTTTCTAATGAAAGATCTATTACTTTTTCACTGAGAAACCATGTCCAAATAGATTTTATAGTAGAACAGATGTCTTTTACATAAAGTTAAAAAGTAGTTTTTATGTATTTTTATGAGTATTATGTACATATAGTCAGTTAGATTTTTATCAATCATTTGACAGTTATTTTATACTAGTATTTTTAAAAGTATCAGTCATTTTGCAGTAATCTTCAGTGTTAATACTAAATGATACAGTGCAATGTTCATTTTATTATGCAATGTTCTTTATTTCTTTATTGTACTAGTCTCTATTTATTTTGCAATCATTAACTTAATGTTTAATGCCATACAACATTATGTTGCCTATAATAAATTATAACTTTTTTTTATTTCGTTATGTTGTTGTAATGCAAATTGAATAACATTCTTAGGTTATTTTTAAATACTTATAGCTAAATGAATTATGACATCTAATATCCCATTAATATACATATAACATCACCTAAATTTTAAAGGTAAGTAAGTATATCTACGAAGTTTTATTTTAAAATGTTTTGTTTCAATTAGATTAGACAACTAGCTATGCTTTTAATTTTTCAAAACGCACTATTTTACAGATAAAATTTACATATTTTGTGTGATTTTGACGTCATAATATTCCAAAAGCAGTTGAGATGTCATTAAGTGTATGCCTATAATTATTAGCTTTAATTTAAGATATAAAACATAAGTCTAGGACGTGTATGAGTGACTTTATTACTATTTAAGTCAAAAAATCAAAAATTATGTGATTTTTGGGGTCCAGATCAGTTTTTTGGGGTGCAGTTTTTTTTTTTAGGAATTTTTTCAATTTTTTTTTTAAATTCTTCTTAATGATACCAAAACACATCTAAATCAAGACTCCTCATATGGATTTTACGACATGACCAAAAAAATGTGCTGTACTCCCTACCCCTAGTTCTATTTAACTTCTGTTAATATGACTGAATAAGTGTTAACCTTCTTTTGTGCCAAGTTCATACATATTTTTTTCTAACACATTAGTATAAATTTTTCTAACCAATTTACTAATCACTTAAATCAGCGCATACTAACCAATATATTTTTTGTACCTCTTGTTTTTAGATATAAATCCAGCTTCATCTTATGCGAATTTTCAGAGTGGTTACTTCAATCACCCCTATTCGATGTATAACCCCGCTATGCTTTACCCCAATTTGGGTATTGAACTATTATTTTTTAATGTTTTGTCTACACATATTCTTTTTTCATAAAATCTGGTACTCATTTAGTACTATCTTTGTCAAAAAATTCAATAATAATTTAACAGATCACAAGTTTTGTTAACATTTGTTTTAATTTTTTTTTACATTAGTTAGTTGTCTGTTTTTTTTATTTTACACTGTAAGGCCTCAACTTAAGGGACTCAAAGTCAATCTATCTTTCTATACCTGTGCCATACCGATTAACATCAGGAATTAGCAAACTGCAGCCGGCAAATATTTTTACTTTTTGACTTAATTTTTAATTCAAGTATTTATTTATGCTATTTTTAAATATTTTTTATAAATAAGTAGATCTAAGTAAAACTACATATAAAGCATTTTTGTTTGATTCAATTGTTTTAAATTAGTCAATCCTAAGTAGCTTGCTTTCAAAAAATTTTTATTGTAATATTTTAAGCTGAAAACACGTCCAATAAATGACTTTTTTCAAGGTTTTTTTTATTATTATTAATTTAATGACTTTAACCTCTACTGACGTCTATTTTCCAGTTTATTTTTCCTGTTTTGAGTCCTAAAGCCAACAAAAATCACTTTAAGTTATAAATTTGATACTGATAGTTGTCAATGTATTTATATTGTTGTATTTTTTGAGACTTAAACAAAAACTAAATGCAATACTATTAATTAATATAAATGATTTTTTAATCTTAGTTAATAAATTTTTCAAAACAATTAAATCAGACAAGCACCCTTCAACTGCAGTTTTTAAGGATTGATCTACTAAATTAATATGAAATATTTGAATGCAGTTCAAATAAATACTTGAATTAGAAATTAAATTAACAAATACATAAGTAAAAACATTTTGCCCTTTAAGTTTTCTCGAAGACTTGCTGCAATATTACATTTGTTTTTTATTAAATATATTTAAAAAGTTAAAAAGTGCTTTGAATCATTAAATTAACTTATTTTCAAAACAAAACAGGCACAAAATAGATAAATAATTAGTAAGAAAATTAAAATATACAATAAAAAGTAATCACAACAATAAAATAAAATAACATTTGTTATCAAATATATATATATGATTAAAATTTAATAAACAACAAAACATTCTGCAATAAAATAACATATGTTATCAAACATATATATATATATTACAACAAACAGGCATGCTGCAGGGATACCCGCCGTCATCGTCCAATCAGGTGCAGGTGAAGCAGGAGAGCAACCCCATACTGGGTAATCCCCCCATCATGCAACAGTTTCAACCAGGGGCGCTGTTCAACGTTCAACAACCCGCCACCCAGCAGCACAACAAGCACATTTGCTCAGTGTGCGGTGATAAGGCGTCAGGGAAGCATTACGGGGTTTACAGTTGCGAGGGATGCAAAGGTGAGTAATAATATTAAAATAATTATTGAAATTATTACGGGGTTTACAGTTGCGAGGGGTGTAAAGGTGAGAAATTATATTAAAATAATTATTGAAAATATTACGGAGTTTACAGTTGCGAGGGATGCAAAGGTGAGAAATAATATTAAAATAATACATTTACTTAAATTAATACATTTCAAACATTGGTTACGGAGCTAATAGTTATGAGAGTTGCAAATAAAAAAGCTGAAACAAAAATGATAGTAAACTAACAATAATAATAAATATATTTGAGTAGTTTCGAGGGATGTAAAGGTGATTTGTTTGTATAATAATATTAAAATAATTAGTTTACAAATGTAGTATGTGTATATGGTTTGTATAATAATATTAAAATAATTAGTTTACAAATGTAGTATGTGTATATGGTTTGTATAATAATATTAAAATAATTAGTTTACAAATGTAGTATGTGTATATGTTTGTATAATAATATTAAAATAATTAGTTTACAAATGTAGTATGTGTATATGGTTTGTATAATAATATTAAAATAATTAGTTTACAAATGTAGTATGTGTATATGGTTTGTATAATAATATTAAAATAATTAGTTTACAAATGTAGTATGTGTATATGGTTTGTATAATAATATTAAAATAATTAGTTTACAAATGTAGTATGTGTATATGGTTTGTATAATAATATGATAATAATTAGTAAAGAATGATAATAAGTAAATTTGGAATATATTAATGTTTTTTAAATTACTGTAAATAATTCCTGTTAACAATTAGTTGGTAAAGTGCTTATACTTTTCAAAGTATTAGTTCAAGGTTTTAAGGTTTGTAAAAAATTAAAAATTGTTTTTTTAAGTTTGGATAATCATGAATATTACAAACATTTAGCAAATAGCAATTAGTGTATTATTTGAAATGGGTTGTAAAGAATAGGATAATTGAAACATTTAAGTTGGAAACAAGTATATTTTAGTATATGTAGATAAATTACTTTACAAATACTGTTTCCCTGCTTTGCTATGAAAGTTACAATATTTTTATGGTTTATGGTAGGTATAAGATTTGAATTGAAGGTTGTGGATTTTAAGTCTTTCCTCCACATAACTAAGTAGTTCTTCTTTGCCTTACAACTTTTAAATGAAATTTTTTGTAAAGTGTTGCTATTAAACAACATTATCTATTAAGTTATCTTTTGTATCTGTTATATTTGATAGTTGTAATAACAATTTTGTATTAAAAAGTTAGGAAATTAGTATAGAAGTTAGAAATTAACTTTATAGTAGGTATCAGCCAAGGTGCAAACATAGTTACAGGGTTGCCAAAAAACCTGGAACTTGACAATTTAGGCAAAACACCTGAAGTTTTAAACTGTTTTTACATATTAAATAACGTTTGACTAATGAAGTTTTGATTAAATACCAAATTTCGATCCTATACATCTTTTTTAAAGTCATTTAGAGTTTTATTTATTATTAAACACATTTAGCTACTGCATTACAGTATTTTTCAATGTTTTTTTAGTATTTAAGACTTTTTTTTCAAAAAATTAGTATTGTACTAAAAATGGACAATAAAAACTTGTAATTTAAAAAACCTGGAAGAAATTCAGAAAACCTGGAAAAAATTTTCAAAAAACTTTTGGTAACCCTCAATAAATCAGGATTTGAAGCATTATTTAAAACATTTTTCTCACCAGATATTAAATTTATACTGAAATGGACCTAAAAACTTCTAATTTAAAAAACTTGGAAAAATTTTTCAAAAAAACTTTTGGCAACCCTCAATAAATCAGGATTTGAATTATTATTTCTCTAAACACTGAAAAAGGGGCGTGTTTTACTACAACCCACTTTAGTACTAAAGTTTTATTATACAAGATTTATCACATGCAGTTCGGCTTGTAAACATATTCTGCTGGTATAATGTAAGCAAATTAACATGCAAAACTGAAAAGTAAACATTAACAGGTGATCTTTTATCTTTTCTCTTTGAAGTAAAAATTATGTTTTCATTATTTGCTGAAAAGGGGTGTAGAAGGTGTTTTGAAATTAACTTGCTTTTATACATTTTAAAAAATTGAAAATAACATTATTGAAAAAAGTGTAAAACTTTGTAGTAGATAGTTTTAATTAATACCATCTTTTTAGTTATTATTAAGACCTTTGAAAAATTCTGGTCCAGTTTTTTGTTAAATATTTTACATGACAAGTAATTAAAAACTTTGAAAAATACAGTTTACCAACTGAAATTTTTCATTTAACTTGGCCAAATAAAAGCAGCCATTGTTAAAAGTTGTTAAATTTTAATGCTTGCATAAATAAACATCAAACTGAAGCATTCCTTTCTTTTATGTTTGATTTGTTTCGTGCCCAATTGTAAGTACAACCATTACAGGTTTGATACAAAAGTTGTAAAATCCTCTTAAGTTAGCGGAACAAAAGATCATAAAATTTAATTTGTCTAAAAGCTAAATTTGGAAATTTTTAAAGCTAAAAATAGTTTTGAACAACTATTTAACTAGTACAAAGTTTATGTTAGGTAATAAACTCTTACATAAAACTCATTTATAACATAATCAATAAATGTTCTCAAGCATAATTGACAAACAATAAGTTTGCTAATCACGTACACAAACATTGAAAGTGTGTTAAAGTTTATTTCGTTGTTTAAACTCCTTTGAACAGACTAGTTACACAATAAGGATAAATTCACGAAAAATTATTATATGTTTTAATTAGAATTTTATATAGTGAATTAACACTATCTATAAAGATAAATTTTTTTAAACATTTTTTTACTTTATCTTACCATTTACATAAAAGGTTTTATTCATTTAAAAATATACCAAGTAAAGTTAAAAGGCAGCTTAACTCGAAAGAACAAATTGTAAGTACGTTTTAAACAAACAATTGTAATTCATCTAAAGGGTTGTACATGAAAGCGAAATTCACAAAAAGTATTTTGTGTGTTCACATGACATATAATTTAATGTGTGTTTAGTATGAGGAGTGTTTGAATAAATATCAAACTGTTGAGAAAATAACCATGTTAAAATGCAAACATTGTATATTGTAAGTTGTATTGATAAAAAAAATTTTAAACCTGAATAAGACATCTTTTTTTTTTGAAATTGTATGCAAGACTATAATTTCATTTTAATACTTACTATACAATTATTTGTTTTTTGCAACTCTGGTGATATGTGACGTAGTGATTATACAAAATTAGAAATGTTGTTTAAAAACTATAGTTATTAAACATAACGTGCGAGTATTGTAATTGATTTCTTTTCTAATTTTTAATACAACAACGTGGCGTTTCCTCATGTTATAATTACTTGAAAAAACATTTTAATAAGTTGTTCAAGTTTGCACTTAAATTTTTTTAAATTTTTTTTATTATCTAAACTAAAATATTTTAAGTTTATATATTGACATAACTGTACAGTCTGAAAATAAATAACAAGTTATTTCTTTCAATAACTACATTATTTTTTGAAGACTGTTGGCAAATAAACTAAATGTATAACATAAATTTGGTTAAAACCTTGATATAAATGTGTAAAGTAAAATTGTTTGAAACACCTCACGTTTTAACAATAAATTTAAGATACTTGCAACGATAAGCTTAGAATATTAAATCTTTTTACCTACACAAATTATTAAAATTCAATTAAATAAACACAACATAGCATAATAAGTATGCAGTGGCTAAAAAATAGTAAAACGTGAATTTTTTTTCGAGAAAAGTCAAAAAATAAATAAACATTTACACAACATGAGTTAGAAAGTTGAGTAAATTTATTTGTGGTAATTATCAAAACTCAAATACTACACAAGATATTACGAATGTACAAAACCGCAAATTGCGCAACAAATATATCATGGTTGACATTTTGACCAGACGGTTCCTGCTTAGCATAAATCACTTATTTATTAATTGACCTTCCATATTGGCATTATGTACGTTTCCGCATATATTTAGTTGAATTACATGTAATCTCGAAAAGTTTGATTGTTTTTTGTTTGTTTGAGTCACTGCTAATCTTTTAAAGTTTGGATTTGATTTTTGAAATCCATAACTAATACCTGTGTTATTGTATTGTTTTTTGTATATTAAAATTTGAAGTAGTTTCTAAAGACTTTGACTTTATTTATTTAAAAGTTCAGTCATTTCTTTATAAGAAGTATAATGTATCTTAAGTATTTAGATAAGATACACAAAGAGTTGTTTGGATAAAATACACATTTATTAATAATTGAATACTTAACAATTTATATATATAAATCACTTTGTTTTGTTTGTTTAAAGCAGTAAATGATATATTTAATAAAAAGTATGAAACATAATAGTTTTAATTCGTAAGTTCTTTATTAATATAGATATGCACAAATTTAAAACAAATTTAAATTTTAAAGTCATGACACAATTTATTAAAATCCTCTACAACTACTAGCTTTGCAAGTATTTAATATTTTATTCAATAAAATAAGTGAATATAAATGCATAACTTGTAAAATATTATGTCACAAACTAAAAAAAAAGCTAGAATAAGGTTTAAAATAAATTATTTTAAAATCATGATACACACAAGTCTAACTGATAAAAATGATGCTTACTTTTATCTTTATAACTTTAATTTTTATGTGAAATTTGCGTGATCATTTTTATTTACTTTGATTTAAAAATGGTCAGTTATGAAAATTTTTAAACGAAATTTTACGAAATTAAAATAAAAAATTTTACTTATAAAAG
This sequence comes from Thalia democratica, assembly GCF_965202585.1. Lineage (NCBI taxonomy): Eukaryota > Metazoa > Chordata > Thaliacea > Salpida > Salpidae > Thalia > Thalia democratica. The sequence continues at coordinate 767 of NW_028140475.1, read as the reverse complement.
TTGGCAGAGGTTTTATATACACTAAACTAATCGTGTATAACTAAATAAAATAAATTGATAATAAAACAAATCGTGTGTGACTAGAAACTCAATTGAAAACGTGATCTTACTAACTTGAGCTCATTTTACTTGGAAGTTAAATTTTTATTTTATCACGGTTTGATGCTATTATTAACTTTAAAAGGAAATTTCACAATTTAAAGTAAAATTCAATAAGAAAATTTTATTTTGGTAATTTTTTCAATTTTAGTCTGTATCACAGAGTTTATTTGGGAATATTAATTTTTTGAAGCTAATTTATATTTTAATATCAATTAAGTTTGAAAGTATGTATTTATTATTTTCAGAAGTTTGTTATAATTTTATTATCAATAAATAGAATAGGTTAAACATTAATTGTTAAGTTATCATACATCTTTATATTATTATAGCATATATTTATAATGTACTTTTAAATTGGTTATATATCAAGATGTACTGTTTAAAGTTAATTGGGTTCAATTTTTATTTAAACTTGCAATTTTTAATCACGGTCTCTGCTAGCTGCAAAGGAAATTTGGAAACAAATTAAATTGATGAGTCACGTACCAAAGTATGAACTCAAACTGTACAAAAATAATTGATAAAACAACTACTTTTAAAATAATTAAATATATAAATATCCATTTAAAAAATTTAAAATATTTTTTGGACAATTAACTCATTTCATATTATATTTAAGTTCAGAAAACGTTAAAAAAAATTAAAAAGTTTAAACACTTTTTTGC
>NW_028140474.1:0-25783 GCF_965202585.1 Thalia democratica | reverse complement strand
TTACAACAAGAGGTCTACTGTTAGCAGCCGCGAAATCCAAACTGCTGTCAGGCTCTTGCTCCCCGGCGAGTTGTCAAAGCACGCAGTTTCAGAAGGAACTAAAGCTGTTACCAAGTACACCAGCTCAAAATAAACGCTCAACAACCGGTCCTTTTCAGGACCACCATTAGAATAGAACCAGCTTTAGATATTTACTTAAAGTAGAAGCTACAGTTAAGAATGTAAGCTTAGTACAAATAAGTTCTTTTCGTGTAAATTAAAAACTCATATACTTGAATAAACAAACTATTTTTTGTTTCAAATACTTAATAAATTTGTAACTCGTTATATTGTAGAAAAAGCATTGCATTAGTCTTATTCACAAAACAGTAGTAGTACTTGTAATTAAATGAGACTTAACTAACTTGATTATGTTGTCCGTAAGATTTTTCATCTGAATACTTTTTGTACGTAACATTTTTTTTTATTCGTTTGTTGAAGTTCTGTTAAAGCATTCAATAAATTACAAAACTTTTTAAACAGAAATTTATATCACTTATAACAAGCAAAAACTTAGTTTTCATTTTAATTTTAAGTTTTTGTTGATTATTAGTAACACAACCGAGCTTTAACTTTTTAAACGTTTTTCCTTCTTATCAATTTAACTGCAATTGAAGCCATGTAACACGTTTTGAAAACATAAGAATACATAAATGAACATAAAAGTGATTGTTCAAAACAATAAATGTGTTTTTCAAATAAAATATTCCTTCTTTTAAAGTTAACTTCTGTTTACCTTGTTTAAGAAACATTTTCAATTCAAAACTTAAACACATAAAACAAACCAGCTCATTATTGGTAAAACACAAAAAATTAACTGCTTGTACTTATTATGCTAGTTTTCAAAGTAAAAGTTACTTGTTTCAATTAGAAATGAGACAAATTGATGACCTAAAACAACTTTAATAGTTTGCTTAAAATCATGTTTCTACAAATCTAAAGTAATCAGGACCACTAATTGATTCGACCAGCTACTAATGTCGAGTAAAGAATGTCAAACAAGCTCTAGCTAAGCGACAAAAAAATGTACAATTTATATCTACATTGTGCGTGTTGGTAAAAAGTAACAGTTAGTGTACTTCAATAACTTGTAAATAAATTTTCAAAACAGAATTTCTCTGTTTTTATTTCTACCAGTTAGTTACACTTACTTCAGTTTTTGTAGTTTTACTTGTCATTTTAAACTATTCTTGATAATGAGCTTAAACCGTAGAACAAGTTTTTCTGCTTCACTACTATTTAAATGTTAGGTAAAAAAGTTTTTTCAATGGGCATCTTCTTGTTTAACGTGTTGTTTAAACAAAACTCACTCTGGTTCATTTAACTTTTTAGACTTGTTTATCAAACACTCAATAGATATTTGTTGTTAGTTTAACAAAAAAACAACGATACTAAATAAAAAATTATGCTTAAGTAAGACATTATAATAAATGAGAAGAAAACTTTACATTGATATTTAAAAATACTCAATGGTATTAATTTAACGGAGGTTTGATTGTCAAAAGTGTATTAGTCTTATTAATCAGAATGCAAATGAAACAATACAAAGATGTTTAAAAGTTGAACAATTAAACTAATGTAAACAACAGTGATTGTTTAAAACAAACATACTATTGAAATAATCTTTCTGTTTACAAAGCTCATACTTGTTTTGTTGAACTTTTTTTCTGTGGCTATGCCAAATAACGACATGATTCAAAGGTAAAAAAAAGAACACTTTTTTACCATTTTTTGTAACTCTTTTTTAAACTATGTTTGAGACAACTCAAGACGACTATACTTGTTTGTTTCAAGCTATGTACTTTTTAAATTTAAAGGTTAGGTGGATCACCAATTAATTACACAAGCTACTATTGACTACTAGACTCAACAACACAAATGTACATACTTAATCAACTTTGTGGTGGTAAAGAATCATAAACTATTTCGTTCCAAACTATAAATCTAATATTTATTAAATACCTAGCTTGCTACAATTTCTCTACTTTACTTTTTTTGTGCAGCTGTTAAGAAGGGAACTCTAGCTAGATAACTGCCCTAATCCTTACTTTATTGCTTACTATTACTGAATGCTTAGTGAAAAGCTTTAACTAACTTGAGTGTCCTTTTCGTAGGCTTTTTCCGTATAATTTTCTTTTCAAAATAAAACTTATTCTTATTCATGCTTACTTTGTGGACATTTTTTTAATTCAATATTTCATTTTTTTTAGTTTATTAAAAAAAGCTGTGCCTACGTCATTGTAAAAACTAGTTATATTTTTCAATGAAAATAATACGCTCAAACAGAAACAGAAATAAAACTTTGACTTAACAACTGAAAACGTTTTAAGCTGTTAACAACAAACAATTTTTAATGTCCTTAAAAAAATACTGTTCAATTACAACTGAAACATTCTTAACAATTCAAATCTGATATAACACATAAATGTAAACATGATCGACTGTTCAAAAGAAAGAGAACACTATTACCAGGTACACAATTTAACACAACAAAAAATTTTAAAAAACACTTTAAAAAAATGATGAAGTTGTACAATTAAATATTTAATTTTACAAAGCTTACATCTACTTAGATGGTTTAAGGCTGCTTATCTTGTCATGCATACGAAATAAACCAAATGCTTAGGTGAAACATGATACAAAGAAAAGAAGTAAAAAACTTGTTACCACTTATTTGTAACTCTTATGTACGCTATACATAAGAAAATTAAAATTACTGTAACTTGTTGCTTTAAGCTATGCAGTTTTTGTAAATCTAAAGAAGAAAAAAAAATTGGACAAAGCAAAAATAAAACTTTTTTAGCCTTCATTTTTTCACAGCTTATTATATGATAGTACAAGTTTCGTAATAGGCAAACATAAAGCTTTGAGTCAAGCAAAGACCTTGTTTTATATAATTTATAATTAAGTAAGATAATAGTTGTTTTCTTTCAAATCTATATGTTGTTGCTACAACAGCTATGTTCTGAACGACATCCGAGAATAAAATGTAGCTTATCCTAAGTTGTGTTCTGAACTACATTAACAGTAAGTTAGTGATAACTAGTAACGAATTTTGAACAGCAAAACATTTAGTCAATAAAAGCAATTGTACAGAACTTTATGATTAATCTAGGTTGAGTAAACTAAGAAACTAGTTTTAGCAGTAAAGCAACTTAAACTGAATTAAACACATGTTTAACTTGGTAAACACTTCAATCGTAAACTTTAATAAACAGTACTGTTGTTGTTTCAAAATATGTGTCAAGAAAGTAATAAGTTGTTCTATGTTGTTTCGACTGACTTTAGATTTATGAGAAGTGACAAAACGAAGTTTGAAAAAAAAAGCTTAATTGCATTATTTTCAAGTTAAAAAGTTTTAAAGATAATTTGAAAGCTTATGAGTTCTGATTGTAAACAAAGCTGTATTCAAACACTAAGGTTTGTCAACCTTATTTCAAAAGCTTTTCTTTTAGATTTTCTTACTCGTTTTTATTTTGTTTACCACCCTTTGTATCTTAACACTGCTTAAAAAATAAAGCAACCTCTTTTTTTACGTAAAATTTTTCGCTCATTTCGCAATTTAAGCTCATATTCATATGCTATTCAGTCGCATATTCAGTGCTAGTTTTCATAAGCTTTTTAGACTTATTTATTTCTTTGAATCTAATTAACTTTATTTTGTTTGAAAAATTTACAACCAAATCCATTTGTTCACTTTTATCAGCACACTTTATTCGGTTGAAACCTGCAAAGAATAAGTTCTTAGTTTGATCAAGGTTTAAGTAAAACGAGCAAAATTGTATCGGTTATTTTCTAAACTGTATAACAGCTTGAATCAGTTGTTTGAAATGCTAATTGAATGTTAAACTACTTACTTGTTAAACTAGTTTTTCATATACACCGAAAAATTTTGTTTAAAAGTAGTTTATAATTTTCAAACAAGTATCATCATAGTTACTGCACGTTTTTGAAAGGTTGTTTGGAAAACATTGTTGTAAGGTAAGTTACTAGTATGTGCAAAGTAGTTTAATAATAAAAAATATTTTAATAAAAGTTTTGAGTATATTGCTTATGAGTATATTTCTTATGAGTTTATTTTGAGTAATCATAACTAGTAAAGCTAAACAAAATGAACACTTTTATTTTTTGGAATTACTTTTAACACATTAGTTTAAAATGTAATTAACTTGAACACACTTGATAGAACTTACGATTTACAAAACTCCATGAAATCGAAATAATGAAACTTTGTTTAAGTTTGAGGTAAAAAAACCTTGTGCTTTGTTAAAATTTTATTACTTTAGGCGAGCGGCAAAGGAAAATTCAGTCGGAAGTGTGCTAACATGTTTTGTTTCATTTATGTTTTTCTTAATATATTTAGAGGTGTGCTGTAAGATACAGGCTGTTATTTCTGGACTTTTCAAACTAATGTTTTAAAAAAAGTTACTTTCAGAACAAGTTAGATATGGTTTCTTTCTTACTGGAACTTTTTCAACATTCGTAATAAGACAACTAAGTTTTTATAAGCATATGTGTCTTAAACAAACGTGATAATGCTTGTATTAAGAAGTGAAAGGTACCTTGCAAAACATAACTGCTCAACAGTCAATTCGTCACAGTCAGTAACTCTTGCAAGTAAGGTTTTGGTCGCTTTAATTTTCATTCAACATGTCTACCACAGCAGTAGCAGCAGTACCAGCGCCAGCCGCAGCCAGGTCTTCCAAGAGACCAAGCGCCAAGAAGGCAGAGCACCCTACTTACAGGGAAATGATTAGCTCTGCCCTTGGAGCAATGAAGGAACGAAAAGGTACATCCCGCCAGAAGATACAAAAGTATATCGCGGACACCTACAAGCTTGACCTCACAGCTTCCAATTCTCACTTGAAGAGAGCACTTACCAGCGGCGTGACCAAAGGTGCTTTTCTCCAGACAACTGGAAAAGGCGCTTCTGGCTCGTTCAAGCTTGCTCCAATGCCAGCTGCTGGGCCCAAGAAGCGGACAAAAAAAGTAGCTAAAAAGCCAGTAGCAAAGAAGGCCGCAGTTAAAAAACCAAAAAAGAAGTGTGCTCCCAAGAAGGCTGCAAAAAAACCAGCAGCCAAAAAGCGACCTGCTAAAAAGTGCGCTCCTAAGAAGGCAGCATCTAAAAAAGCTGCAAGCAAGAAGAAGAAAGTAACCAAGAAGAAGCCGGCAGCCAAAAAAGCATCCAAGAAGAAGAGCTGCAAAAAATAAGTTGTTCTTTTACCCAAGGTCCTTTTTAGGACCACTCAAACAAAGTATAACGCAACTCAAAATGCTAAGTTGAAAATATGCAAATTAGACTACACAGCGGAATCGCTCGCGTCCGTGTCTATGCGAACAGTATATAAGCTGTCTTGCAACAAACAGATTTATCATCAAAATGGCTCGTACCAAGCAAACCGCTCGTAAGTCAACCGGAGGCAAGGCTCCAAGGAAACAGCTCGCCACCAAGGCCGCTCGCAAGAGCGCACCCGCTACCGGAGGTGTGAAGAAGCCTCATCGCTACAGGCCCGGCACAGTTGCTCTGAGAGAAATCAGACGCTACCAGAAGTCAACTGAGCTTCTTTTGCGCAAGTTGCCTTTCCAGCGTCTCGTACGTGAAATTGCTCAAGACTTCAAAACTGACTTGAGGTTCCAAAGCAGTGCCGTTATGGCTTTGCAAGAAGCAAGCGAGGCGTACCTCGTTGGTTTGTTCGAAGATACTAACCTTTGCGCGATCCACGCCAAGCGTGTGACAATCATGCCCAAAGACATCCAGCTCGCCAGGAGAATGCGTGGCGAAAGAGCTTAAGCGTTAGCTAAAACCGGTCCTTTTCAGGGCCACCTTAAAACTTTGATAGTGAGAAAAAGAAAGCAAACGAAAAGATGTAAGTTAAGAGACTTTTTTGAGTATGCAAATTAGTTTAGTAGTAACCGTACGCGTCCGTAACAGCTTGTATATAAACTCGACGCACTAACGAAATAAGTATATTCAACAACATGTCTGGACGCGGCAAAGGAGGTAAAGGCTTGGGAAAAGGAGGTGCTAAGCGCCATCGCAAAGTACTTCGCGATAACATCCAAGGCATCACGAAGCCGGCAATCCGCCGTTTGGCTCGCCGAGGCGGAGTTAAGCGAATCTCGGGACTGATTTATGAAGAAACGAGAGGCGTCATGAAAGTTTTCTTGGAAAACGTTATTCGCGATGCAGTAACATACACAGAGCACGCCAAGCGCAAGACCGTCACAGCACTCAAGCGTCAAGGAAGAACCTTGTACGGCTTCGGTGGCTAATCGCTTTTAGCAAACCCGGTCCTTTTTAGGACCACCTAATTCAATATAAAAGTTTTGACAAGATTAGCATTAGCTATGACATATGCAAATTAGTTGTTCGTTTGACGCGGTTAGGTATGAGTTGTATATTGAGCTGTGCAAGCTATCATCACAATCATTCGAACAACAAAATGTCAGGACGTGGTAAAGGATCAAAACTCAAATCTAAGCCGAAGAGCAGGTCTTCCCGTGCAGGACTGCAGTTTCCAGTCGGTCGCGTGCACCGCCTGTTGCGCACCGGCAACTACAGCCAAAGAGTCGGAGCTGGTGCTCCAGTTTATCTGGCTGCCGTTCTCGAGTACTTGAGCGCAGAAGTGCTCGAGCTTGCCGGTAACGCTGCTCGTGACAACAAGAAAAGCAGGATCATTCCTCGCCATTTGCAACTAGCTATTCGCAACGACGAAGAGTTGAACAAACTTCTCGGCGGCGTCACAATTGCTCAAGGTGGTGTTCTTCCAAACATCCAGGCAGTACTGTTGCCTAAGAAGACCGCTTCAAAAAAGTCAGCCTAAGTTAAAAAAAACCAGGTCCTTTTCAGGACCACCAAAAGTATTTACAACAAACGAGAGAATTGTGAAGTGAGAGAAACTAGCTATCGTTCGCGTACAGAACTCTGCTAATTTGCATAATTTTTCAGCATATATACCGGCGCCGAGACTGAAGTTCACACATCATCATGACAGCAACCAAAGGCGCGAAGAAGTCAGTAGCCAAGACCGCTCCGGTCGACGGCAAGAAGAAGCGAAGGAGGAGGAACAAAGAAAGCTTTGGCATCTACGTGTACAAAGTTTTGAAGCAAGTGCACCCCGACACCGGAATTTCCAGCAAGGCAATGGGAATCATGAACTCTTTTGTCAACGACATCTTCGAGCGCATTGCAGCAGAGGCTTCACGTTTGGCTCATTACAACAAGAGGTCTACTGTTAGCAGCCGCGAAATCCAAACTGCTGTCAGGCTCTTGCTCCCCGGCGAGTTGTCAAAGCACGCAGTTTCAGAAGGAACTAAAGCTGTTACCAAGTACACCAGCTCAAAATAAACGCTCAACAACCGGTCCTTTTCAGGACCACCATTAGAATAGAACCAGCTTTTGATATTTACTTAAAGTACAAGCTACAGTTAAGAATGTAAGCTTAGTACAAATAAGTTCTTGTTCGTGTAAATTAAAAACTCATATACTTGAATAAACAAACTATTTTTTGTTTCAAATACTTAACAAATTTGTAACTCGTTATATTGTAGAAAAAGCATTGCATTAGTCTTATTCACAAAACAGTAGTAGTACTTGTAATTAAATGAGGCTTAACTAACTTGATTATGTTGTCCGTAAGATTTTTCATCTGAATACTTTTTGTACGTAACATTTTTTTTTATTCGTTTGTTGAAGTTCTGTAAAAGCATTCAATAAATTACAAAACTTTTTAAACAGAAATTTATATTACTTATAGCAAGCAAAAACTTTGTTTTCATTTTAATTTTAAGTTGTTGTTGATTATTAGTAACACAACCGAGCTTTAACTTTTTAAACGTTTTTCCTTCTTATCAATTTAATTGCAATTGAAGCCATGTAACACATTTTGAAAACATAAGAATACATAAATGAATATAAAAGTGATTGTTCAAAACAAAAAATAATAAATGTGTTTTTCAAATTAAATATTCCTTCTTTCAAAGTTAACTTCTGTTTACCTTGTTTAAGAAACATTTTCAATTCAAAACATAAACACATAAAACAAACCAGCTCATTATTGGTAAAACACAAAAAACTAACTGCTTGTACTTTTTTAAGTAATTTATTATGCTTCAAAGTAAAAGTTACTTGTTTTAATTAGAAATGAGACAAATTGATGACCTAAAACAACTCTAATAGTTTGCTTAAAGTCATGTTTCTACAAATCTAAAGTAATCAGGACCACCAATTGATTTGACCAGCTACTAATGTCGAGTAAAGAGTGTCAAACAAGCTCTAGCTAAGCGACAAAAAAATGTACAAATTTATATCTACATTGTGCGTGTTGGTAAAAAGTAACAGTTAGTGTACTTCAATAACTTGTAAATAAATTTTCAAAACAGAATTTCTCTGTTTTTATTTCTACCAGTTAGTTACATTTACTTCAGTTTTTGTAGTTTTACTTGTCATTTTAAACTATTCTTGATAATGAGCTTAAACCGTAGAACAAGTTTTTCTGCTTCACTACATTTAAATGTTAGGTAAAAAAGTTTTTTCAATGGGCATCTTCTTGTTTAACGTGTTGTTTAAACAAAACTCACTCTGGTTCATTTAACTTTTTAGAGTTACGAAGAGTTACGAAGTTATCAAACACTCAATAGATATTTGTTGTTAGTTTAATAAAAAAACAACGATACTAAAGAAAAATTTATGCTTAAGTAAGACATTATAATAAAAGAGAAGAAAACTTTACATTGATATTTAAAAATACTCAATGGTATTAATTTAACGGAGGTTTGATTGTCAAAAGTGTATTAGTCTTATTTATCAGAATGCAAATGAAACAATACAAAGATGTTTAAAAGTTGAACAATTAAACTAATGTAAACAACAGTGATTGTTTAAAACAAACATACTATTGAAATAATCTTTCTGTTTACAAAGCTCATACTTATTTTGTTGAACTTTTTTTTCTGTTGCTATGCCAAATAACGACATGATTCAAAGGTAAAAAAAAGAACAGTTTTTTACCATTTTTTGTAACTCTTTTTTAAACTATGTTTGAGACAACTCAAAACGACTATACTTGTTTGTTTTAAGCTATGTACTTTTTAAACTTAAAGGTTAGGTGGATCACCAATTAATTACACAAGCTACTATTGACTACTAGACTCAACAACACAAATGTACATACTTAATCAACTTTGTGGTGGTAAAGAATCATAAACCATTTCGTTCCAAACTATAAATCTATTATTTATTAAATACCTAGCTTGCTACAATTTCTCTATTTTACTTTTTTTGTGCAGCTGTTAAGAAGGGAACTCTAGCTAGATAACTGCCCTAATCCTTACTTTATTGCTTACTATTACTGAATGCTTAGTGAAAAGCTTTAACTAACTTGAGTGTCCTTTTCGTAGGCTTTTTCCGTTTAATTTTCTTTTCAAAATAAAACATATTCTTATTCATGCTTACTTTGTGGACATTTTTTTAATTCAATATTTCATTTTTTTTAGTTTATTAAAAAAAGCTGTGCCTACGTCATTGTAAAAACTAGTTATATTTTTCAATGAAAATAATACGCTTAAACAGAAATAGAAATAAAACTTTGACTTAACAACTGAAAACGTTTTAAGCTGTTAACAACAAACAATTTTTAATGTCCTTAAAAAAATACTGTTCAATTACAACTGAAACATTCTTAACAATTCAAATCTGATATAACACATAAATGTAAACATGATCGATTGTTCAAAAGAAAGAGAACACTATCACCAGGTACACAATTTAACACAACAAAATACTTTAATAAAATGATGAACTTGTACAATTAAATATTTAATTTTACCAAGCTTACATCTACTTAGTTGGTTTAAGGCTGCTTATCTTGTCATGCATACGAAATAAACCAAATGATTAGGTGAAACATGATACAAAGAAAAGAAGTAAAAAACTTGTTACCACTTATTTGTAACTCTTATGTACGCTATACATAAGAAAATTAAAATTACTGTAACTTGATGCTTTAAGCTATGCAGTTTTCGTAAATCTAAAGAAGAAAAAAAAATTGGACAAAGCAAAAATAAAACTATTTTAGCCTTCATTTTTTCACAGCTTATTATATGATAGTACAAGTTTCGTAATAGGCAAACATAAAGCTTTGAGTCAAGCAAAGACCTTGTTTTATATAATTTATAATTGAGTAAGATAATAGTTGTTTTCTTTCAAATCTATATGTTGTTGCTACAACAGCTATGTTCTGAACGACATCCGAGAATAAAATGTAGCTTATCCTAAGTTGTGTTCTGAACTACATTAATAGTAACTTAGTGATAACTAGTAACGAATTTTGAACAGCAAAAGTACATTTAGTCAATGAAAGCAATTGTACAGAACTTTATGATTAATCTAGGTTGAGTAAACTAAGAAACTAGTTTTAGCAGTAAAGCAACTTAAACTGAATTAAACACATGTTTAACTTGGTAAACACTTCAATCGTAAACTTTAATAAACAGTACTGTTGTTGTTTCAAAATATGTGTCAAGAAAGTAATAAGTTGTTCTATGTTGTTTCGACTGACTTTAGATTTATGAGAAGTGACAAAACAAAGTTTGAAAAAAAGAAGCTTAGTTGCATTATTTTTTAAAGATAATTTGAAAGCTTATGAGTTCTGATTGTAAACAAAGCTGTATTCAAACACTAAGGTTTGTCAACCTTATTTCAAAAGCTTTTCTTTTCGATTTTCATTTTGTTTTTATTTTGTTTACCACCCTTTGTATCTTAATACTGCTTAAAAAATAAACCAACCTCTTTTTTTACGTAAAATTTTTCGTCCAAAAAATATCAACTTTTGTTTAAGTTCATATTCAGTGCTAGTTTTCATAAGCTTTTTAGACTTATTTATTTCTTTGAATCTAATTGACTTTATTTTGTTTGAAAAATTTACAACCAAATCCATTTGTTCACTTTTATCAGCACACTTTGTTCAGTTGAAATCTGCAAAGAATAAGTTCTTAGTTTGATCAAGGTTTAAGTAAAACGAGCAAAATTGCATCGGTTATTTTTTAAACTGTATAACAGCTTGAATCAGTTGTTTGAAATGCTAATTTAATGTTGAACTACTTACTTGTTAAACTAGTTTTTCATATACACCGAAAAATTTTGTTTAAAAGTAGTTTATAATTTTCAAACAAGTATCATCATAGTTACTGTACGTTTTTGAAAGGTTGTTTGGAAAACATTGTTGTAAGGTAAGTTACTAGTATGTGCAACATAAAAAAAGTAGTTTAATAATAAAAAATATTTTAATAAAAGTTTTGAGTATATTGCTTATGAGTATATTTCTTATGAGTATATTTTGAGTAATCATAACTAGTAAAGCTAAACAAAATGAACACTTTTATTTTTTGGAATTACTTTTAACACATTAGTTTAAAATGTAATTAACTTGAACACACTTGATAGAAATTACGATTTACAAAACTCCATGAAATCGAAATAATGAAACTTTGTTTAAGTTTGAGGTAAAAAAACCTTGTGCTTTGTTAAAATTTTATTACTTTAGGCGAGCGGCAAAGGAAAATTCAGTCGGAAGTGTGCTAACATGTTTTGTTTCATTTATGTTTTTCTTAATATATTTAGTGGTGTGCTGTAAGATACAGGCTGTTATTTCTGGACTTTTCAAACTAATGTTTTAAAAAAAGTTACTTTCAGAACAAGTTAGATATGGTTTCTTTCTTACTGGAACTTTTTCAACATTCGTAATAAGACAACTAAGTTTTTATAAGCATATGTGTCTTAAACAAACGTGATAATGCTTGTATTAAGAAGTAAAAGGTACCTTGCAAAACATAACTGCTCAACAGTCAATTCGTCACAGTCAGTAACTCTTGCAAGTAACGTTTTGGTCGCTTTAATTTTCAGTCAACATGTCTACCACAGCAGTAGCAGCAGTACCAGCGCCAGCCGCAGCCAGGTCTTCCAAGAGACCAAGCGCCAAGAAGGCAGAGCACCCTACTTACAGGGAAATGATTAGCTCTGCCCTTGGAGCAATGAAGGAACGAAAAGGTACATCCCGCCAGAAGATACAAAAGTTTATCGCGGACACCTACAAGCTTGACCTCACAGCTTCCAATTCTCACTTGAAGAGAGCACTTACCAGCGGCGTGACCAAAGGTGCTTTTCTCCAGACAACTGGAAAAGGCGCTTCTGGCTCGTTCAAGCTTGCTCCAATGCCAGCTGCTGGGCCCAAGAAGAGGACAAAAAAAGTAGCTAAAAAGCCAGCAGCAAAGAAGGCCGCAGTTAAAAAACCAAAAAAGAAGTGTGCTCCCAAGAAGGCTGCAAAAAAGCGACCTGCTAAAAAGTGCGCTCCTAAGAAGGCAGCATCTAAAAAAGCTGCAAGCAAGAAGAAGAAAGTAACCAAGAAGAAGCCGGCAGCCAAAAAAGCATCCAAGAAGAAGAGCTGCAAAAAATAAGTTGTTCTTTTACCCAAGGTCCTTTTTAGGACCACTCAAACAAAGTATAACGCAACTCAAAATGCATAAACAATGCTAAGTTGAAAATATGCAAATTAGACTACACAGCGGAATCGCTCGCGTCCGTGTCTATGCGAACAGTATATAAGCTGTCTTGCAACAAACATATTTATCATCAAAATGGCTCGTACCAAGCAAACCGCTCGTAAGTCAACCGGAGGCAAGGCTCCAAGGAAACAGCTCGCCACCAAGGCCGCTCGCAAGAGCGCACCCGCTACCGGAGGTGTGAAGAAGCCTCATCGCTACAGGCCCGGCACAGTTGCTCTGAGAGAAATCAGACGCTACCAGAAGTCAACTGAGCTTCTTTTGCGCAAGTTGCCTTTCCAGCGTCTCGTACGTGAAATTGCTCAAGACTTCAAAACTGACTTGAGGTTCCAAAGCAGTGCCGTTATGGCTTTGCAAGAAGCAAGCGAGGCGTACCTCGTTGGTTTGTTCGAAGATACTAACCTTTGCGCGATCCACGCCAAGCGTGTGACAATCATGCCCAAAGACATCCAGCTCGCCAGGAGAATGCGTGGCGAAAGAGCTTAAGCGTTAGCTAAAACCGGTCCTTTTCAGGGCCACCTTAAAACTTTGACAGTGAGAAAAACTTAAACGAACCAAAAAATGTAAGATAAGTGACTTTTTTGAGTATGCAAATTAGTTTAGTAGTAACCGAACGCGTCCGTAACAGCTTGTATATAAACTCGACGCACTGACGAAATAAGTATATTCAACAACATGTCTGGACGCGGCAAAGGAGGTAAAGGCTTGGGAAAAGGAGGTGCTAAGCGCCATCGCAAAGTACTTCGCGATAACATCCAAGGCATCACGAAGCCGGCAATCCGCCGTTTGGCTCGCCGAGGCGGAGTTAAGCGAATCTCGGGACTGATTTATGAAGAAACGAGAGGCGTTATGAAAGTTTTCTTGGAAAATGTTATTCGCGATGCAGTAACATACACAGAGCACGCCAAGCGCAAGACCGTCACAGCACTCGACGTCGTGTACGCACTCAAGCGTCAAGGAAGAACCTTGTACGGCTTCGGTGGCTAATCGCTTTTAGCAAACCCGGTCCTTTTTAGGACCACCTAATTCAATATAAAAGTTTTTACAACTTTTTGACAAGATTAGCATTAGATATGACATATGCAAATTAGTTGTTCGTTCGACGCTGTTAGGTATGAGTTGTATATTGAGCTGTGCAAGCTATCATCTCAATCATTCGAACAACAAAATGTCATGACGTGGTAAAGGATCAAAACTCAAATCTAAGCCGAAGAGCAGGTCTTCCCGTGCAGGACTGCAGTTTCCAGTCGGTCGCGTGCATCGCCTGTTGCGCACCGGCAACTACAGCCAAAGAGTCGGAGCTGGTGCTCCAGTTTATCTGGCTGCCGTTCTCGAGTACTTGAGCGCAGAAGTGCTCGAGCTTGCCGGTAACGCTGCTCGTGACAACAAGAAAAGCAGGATCATTCCTCGCCATTTGCAACTAGCTATTCGCAACGACGAAGAGTTGAACAAACTTCTCGGCGGCGTCACAATTGCTCAAGGTGGTGTTCTTCCAAACATCCAGGCAGTACTGTTGCCTAAGAAGACCGCTTCAAAAAAGTCAGCCTAAGTTAAAAAAAACCAGGTCCTTTTCAGGACCACCAAAAGTATTTACAACAAACGAGAGAATTGTGAAGTGAGAGAAACTAGCTATCGTTCGCTAACGGAACTGTGCTAATTTGCATAACTTTTCAGCATATATACCGGCGCCGAGACTGAAGTTCACACATCATCATGACAGCAACCAAAGGCGCGAAGAAGTCAGTAGCCAAGACCGCTCCGGTCGACGGCAAGAAGAAGCGAAGGAGGAGGCACAAACAAAGCTTTGGCATCTACGTGTATAAAGTTTTGAAGCAAGTGCACCCCGACACCGGAATTTCCAGCAAGGCAATGGGAATCATGAACTCTTTTGTCAACGACATCTTCGAGCGCATTGCAGCAGAGGCTTCACGTTTGGCTCATTACAACAAGAGGTCTACTGTTAGCAGCCGCGAAATCCAAACTGCTGTCAGGCTCTTGCTCCCCGGCGAGTTGTCAAAGCACGCAGTTTCAGAAGGAACTAAAGCTGTTACCAAGTACACCAGCTCAAAATAAACGCTCAACAACCGGTCCTTTTCAGGACCACCATTAGAATAGAACCAGCTTTTGATATTTACTTAAAGTACAAGCTACAGTTAAGAATGTAAGCTTAGTACAAATAAGTTCTTGTTCGTGTAAATTAAAAACTCATATACTTGAATAAACAAACTATTTTTTGTTTCAAATACTTAACAAATTTGTAACTCGTTATATTGTAGAAAAAGCATTGCATTAGTCTTATTCACAAAACAGTAGTAGTACTTGTAATTAAATGAGACTTAACTAACTTGATTATGTTGTCCGTAAGATTTTTCATCTGAATACTTTTTGTACGTAACATTTTTTTTTATTCGTTTGTTGAAGTTCTGTAAAAGCATTCAATAAATTACAAAACTTTTTAAACAGAAATTTATATTACTTATAGCAAGCAAAAACTTTGTTTTCATTTTAATTTTAAGTTGTTGTTGATTATTAGTAACACAACCGAGCTTTAACTTTTTAAACGTTTTTCCTTCTTATCAATTTAATTGCAATTGAAGCCATGTAACACATTTTGAAAACATAAGAATACATAAATGAATATAAAAGTGATTGTTCAAAACAAAAAATAATAAATGTGTTTTTCAAATTAAATATTCCTTCTTTCAAAGTTAACTTCTGTTTACCTTGTTTAAGAAACATTTTCAATTCAAAACATAAACACATAAAACAAACCAGCTCATTATTGGTAAAACACAAAAAACTAACTGCTTGTACTTTTTTAAGTAATTTATTATGCTTCAAAGTAAAAGTTACTTGTTTTAATTAGAAATGAGACAAATTGATGACCTAAAACAACTCTAATAGTTTGCTTAAAGTCATGTTTCTACAAATCTAAAGTAATCAGGACCACCAATTGATTTGACCAGCTACTAATGTCGAGTAAAGAGTGTCAAACAAGCTCTAGCTAAGCGACAAAAAAATGTACAAATTTATATCTACATTGTGCGTGTTGGTAAAAAGTAACAGTTAGTGTACTTCAATAACTTGTAAATAAATTTTCAAAACAGAATTTCTCTGTTTTTATTTCTACCAGTTAGTTACATTTACTTCAGTTTTTGTAGTTTTACTTGTCATTTTAAACTATTCTTGATAATGAGCTTAAACCGTAGAACAAGTTTTTCTGCTTCACTACATTTAAATGTTAGGTAAAAAAGTTTTTTCAATGGGCATCTTCTTGTTTAACGTGTTGTTTAAACAAAACTCACTCTGGTTCATTTAACTTTTTAGAGTTACGAAGAGTTACGAAGTTATCAAACACTCAATAGATATTTGTTGTTAGTTTAATAAAAAAACAACGATACTAAAGAAAAATTTATGCTTAAGTAAGACATTATAATAAAAGAGAAGAAAACTTTACATTGATATTTAAAAATACTCAATGGTATTAATTTAACGGAGGTTTGATTGTCAAAAGTGTATTAGTCTTATTTATCAGAATGCAAATGAAACAATACAAAGATGTTTAAAAGTTGAACAATTAAACTAATGTAAACAACAGTGATTGTTTAAAACAAACATACTATTGAAATAATCTTTCTGTTTACAAAGCTCATACTTATTTTGTTGAACTTTTTTTTCTGTGGCTATGCCAAATAACGACATGATTCAAAGGTAAAAAAAAAGAACAGTTTTTTACCATTTTTTGTAACTCTTTTTTAAACTATGTTTGAGACAACTCAAAACGACTATACTTGTTTGTTTTAAGCTATGTACTTTTTAAACTTAAAGGTTAGGTGGATCACCAATTAATTACACAAGCTACTATTGACTACTAGACTCAACAACACAAATGTACATACTTAATCAACTTTGTGGTGGTAAAGAATCATAAACCATTTCGTTCCAAACTATAAATCTATTATTTATTAAATACCTAGCTTGCTACAATTTCTCTATTTTACTTTTTTTGTGCAGCTGTTAAGAAGGGAACTCTAGCTAGATAACTGCCCTAATCCTTACTTTATTGCTTACTATTACTGAATGCTTAGTGAAAAGCTTTAACTAACTTGAGTGTCCTTTTCGTAGGCTTTTTCCGTTTAATTTTCTTTTCAAAATAAAACATATTCTTATTCATGCTTACTTTGTGGACATTTTTTTAATTCAATATTTCATTTTTTTTAGTTTATTAAAAAAAGCTGTGCCTACGTCATTGTAAAAACTAGTTATATTTTTCAATGAAAATAATACGCTTAAACAGAAATAGAAATAAAACTTTGACTTAACAACTGAAAACGTTTTAAGCTGTTAACAACAAACAATTTTTAATGTCCTTAAAAAAATACTGTTCAATTACAACTGAAACATTCTTAACAATTCAAATCTGATATAACACATAAATGTAAACATGATCGATTGTTCAAAAGATAGAGAACACTATCACCAGGTACACAATTTAACACAACAAAATACTTTAATAAAATGATGAACTTGTACAATTAAATATTTAATTTTACCAAGCTTACATCTACTTAGTTGGTTTAAGGCTGCCTATCTTGTCATGCATACGAAATAAACCAAATGATTAGGTGAAACATGATACAAAGAAAAGAAGTAAAAAACTTGTTACCACTTATTTGTAACTCTTATGTACGCTATACATAAGAAAATTAAAATTACTGTAACTTGATGCTTTAAGCTATGCAGTTTTCGTAAATCTAAAGAAGAAAAAAAAATTGGACAAAGCAAAAATAAAACTATTTTAGCCTTCATTTTTTCACAGCTTATTATATGATAGTACAAGTTTCGTAATAGGCAAACATAAAGCTTTGAGTCAAGCAAAGACCTTGTTTTATATAATTTATAATTGAGTAAGATAATAGTTGTTTTCTTTCAAATCTATATGTTGTTGCTACAACAGCTATGTTCTGAACGACATCCGAGAATAAAATGTAGCTTATCCTAAGTTGTGTTCTGAACTACATTAATAGTAACTTAGTGATAACTAGTAACGAACTTTGAACAGCAAAAGTACATTTAGTCAATGAAAGCAATTGTACAGAACTTTATGATTAATCTAGGTTGAGTAAACTAAGAAACTAGTTTTAGCAGTAAAGCAACTTAAACTGAATTAAACACATGTTTAACTTGGTAAACACTTCAATCGTAAACTTTAATAAACAGTACTGTTGTTGTTTCAAAATATGTGTCAAGAAAGTAATAAGTTGTTCTATGTTGTTTCGACTGACTTTAGATTTATGAGAAGTGACAAAACAAAGTTTGAAAAAAAGAAGCTTAGTTGCATTATTTTTTAAAGATAATTTGAAAGCTTATGAGTTCTGATTGTAAACAAAGCTGTATTCAAACACTAAGGTTTGTCAACCTTATTTCAAAAGCTTTTCTTTTCGATTTTCTTACTCGTTTTTATTTTGTTTACCACCCTTTGTATCTTAATACTGCTTAAAAAATAAACCAACCTCTTTTTTTACGTAAAATTTTTCGTCCAAAAAATATCAACTTTTGTTTAAGTTCATATTCAGTGCTAGTTTTCATAAGCTTTTTAGACTTATTTATTTCTTTGAATCTAATTGACTTTATTTTGTTTGAAAAATTTACAACCAAATCCATTTGTTCACTTTTATCAGCACACTTTGTTCAGTTGAAATCTGCAAAGAATAAGTTCTTAGTTTGATCAAGGTTTAAGTAAAACGAGCAAAATTGCATCGGTTATTTTTTAAACTGTTTAACAGCTTGAATCAGTTGTTTGAAATGCTAATTTAATGTTGAACTACTTACTTGTTAAACTAGTTTTTCATATACACCGAAAAATTTTGTTTAAAAGTAGTTTATAATTTTCAAACAAGTATCATCATAGTTACTGTACGTTTTTGAAAGGTTGTTTGGAAAACATTGTTGTAAGGTAAGTTACTAGTATGTGCAACATAAAAAAAGTAGTTTAATAATAAAAAATATTTTAATAAAAGTTTTGAGTATATTGCTTATGAGTATATTTCTTATGAGTATATTTTGAGTAATCATAACTAGTAAAGCTAAACAAAATGAACACTTTTATTTTTTGGAATTACTTTTAACACATTAGTTTAAAATGTAATTAACTTGAACACACTTGATAGAAATTACGATTTACAAAACTCCATGAAATCGAAATAATGAAACTTTGTTTAAGTTTGAGGTAAAAAAACCTTGTGCTTTGTTAAAATTTTATTACTTTAGGCGAGCGGCAAAGGAAAATTCAGTCGGAAGTGTGCTAACATGTTTTGTTTCATTTATGTTTTTCTTAATATATTTAGTGGTGTGCTGTAAGATACAGGCTGTTATTTGTGGACTTTTCAAACTAATGTTTTAAAAAAAGTTACTTTCAGAACAAGTTAGATATGGTTTCTTTCTTACTGGAACTTTTTCAACATTCGTAATAAGACAACTAAGTTTTTATAAGCATATGTGTCTTAAACAAACGTGATAATGCTTGTATTAAGAAGTAAAAGGTACCTTGCAAAACATAACTGCTCAACAGTCAATTCGTCACAGTCAGTAACTCTTGCAAGTAACGTTTTGGTCGCTTTAATTTTCATTCAACATGTCTACCACAGCAGTAGCAGCAGTACCAGCGCCAGCCGCAGCCAGGTCTTCCAAGAGACCAAGCGCCAAGAAGGCAGAGCACCCTACTTACAGGGAAATGATTAGCTCTGCCCTTGGAGCAATGAAGGAACGAAAAGGTACATCCCGCCAGAAGATACAAAAGTTTATCGCGGACACCTACAAGCTTGACCTCACAGCTTCCAATTCTCACTTGAAGAGAGCACTTACCAGCGGCGTGACCAAAGGTGCTTTTCTCCAGACAACTGGAAAAGGCGCTTCTGGCTCGTTCAAGCTTGCTCCAATGCCAGCTGCTGGGCCCAAGAAGAGGACAAAAAAAGTAGCTAAAAAGCCAGCAGCAAAGAAGGCCGCAGTTAAAAAACCAAAAAAGAAGTGTGCTCCCAAGAAGGCTGCAAAAAAGCGACCTGCTAAAAAGTGCGCTCCTAAGAAGGCAGCATCTAAAAAAGCTGCAAGCAAGAAGAAGAAAGTAACCAAGAAGAAGCCGGCAGCCAAAAAAGCATCCAAGAAGAAGAGCTGCAAAAAATAAGTTGTTCTTTTACCCAAGGTCCTTTTTAGGACCACTCAAACAAAGTATAACGCAACTCAAAATGCATAAACAATGCTAAGTTGAAAATATGCAAATTAGACTACACAGCGGAATCGCTCGCGTCCGTGTCTATGCGAACAGTATATAAGCTGTCTTGCAACAAACATATTTATCATCAAAATGGCTCGTACCAAGCAAACCGCTCGTAAGTCAACCGGAGGCAAGGCTCCAAGGAAACAGCTCGCCACCAAGGCCGCTCAGAGGCGCACCCGCTACCGGAGGTGTGAAGAAGCCTCATCGCTACAGGCCGCGCACAGTTGCTCTGAGAGAAATCAGACGCTACCAGAAGTCAACTGAGCTTCTTTTGCGCAAGTTGCCTTTCCAGCGTCTCGTACGTGAAATTGCTCAAGACTTCAAAACTGACTTGAGGTTCCAAAGCAGTGCCGTTATGGCTTTGCAAGAAGCAAGCGAGGCGTACCTCGTTGGTTTGTTCGAAGATACTAACCTTTGCGCGATCCACGCCAAGCGTGTGACAATCATGCCCAAAGACATCCAGCTCGCCAGGAGAATGCGTGGCGAAAGAGCTTAAGCGTTAGCTAAAACCGGTCCTTTTCAGGGCCACCTTAAAACTTTGACAGTGAGAAAAACTTAACCGAACGAAAAA
Organism: Thalia democratica; assembly: GCF_965202585.1. Classification (NCBI taxonomy): domain Eukaryota; kingdom Metazoa; phylum Chordata; class Thaliacea; order Salpida; family Salpidae; genus Thalia; species Thalia democratica. Next base: position 5,342 of record NW_028140474.1, on the reverse strand, counting down.
ATGTAAGATAAGTGACTTTTTTGAGTATGCAAATTAGTTTAGTAGTAACCGTACGCGTCCGTAACAGCTTGTATATAAACTCGACGCACTGACGAGATAAGTATATTCAACAACATGTCTGGACGCGGCAAAGGAGGTAAAGGCTTGGGAAAAGGAGGTGCTAAGCGCCATCGCAAAGTACTTCGCGATAACATCCAAGGCATCACAAAGCCGGCAATCCGCCGTTTGGCTCGCCGAGGCGGAGTTAAGCGAATCTCGGGACTGATTTATGAAGAAACGAGAGGCGTCATGAAAGTTTTCTTGGAAAATGTTATTCGCGATGCAGTAACATACACAGAGCACGCCAAGCGCAAGACCGTCACAGCACTCGACGTCGTGTACGCACTCAAGCGTCAAGGAAGAACCTTGTACGGCTTCGGTGGCTAATCGCTTTTAGCAAACCCGGTCCTTTTTAGGACACCTAATTCAATATAAAAGTTTTTACAACTTTTTGACAAGATTAGCATTAGATATGACATATGCAAATTAGTTTGTTCGTTCGACGCGGTTAGGTATGAGTTGTTTATTGAGCTGTGCAAGCTATCATCACAATCATTCGAACAACAAAATGTCAGGACGTGGTAAAGGATCAAAACTCAAATCTAAGCCGAAGAGCAGGTCTTCCCGTGCAGGACTGCAGTTTCCAGTCGGTCGCGTGCATCGCCTGTTGCGCACCGGCAACTACAGCCAAAGAGTCGGAGCTGGTGCTCCAGTTTATCTGGCTGCCGTTCTCGAGTACTTGAGCGCAGAAGTGCTCGAGCTTGCCGTAACGCTGCTCGTGACAACAAGAAAAGCAGGATCATTCCTCGCCATTGCAACTAGCTATTCGCAACGACGAAGAGTTGAACAAACTTCTCGGCGGCGTCACAATTGCTCAAGGTGGTGTTCTTCCAAACATCCAGGCAGTACTGTTGCCTAAGAAGACCGCTTCAAAAAAGTCAGCCTAAGTTAAAAAAAACCAGGTCCTTTTCAGGACCACCAAAAGTATTTACAACAAACGAGAGAATTGTGAAGTGAGAGAAACTAGCTATCGTTCGCGTACCGGAACTGTGCTAATTTGCATAACTTTTCAGCATATATACCGGCGCCGAGACTGAAGTTCACACATCATCATGACAGCAACCAAAGGCGCGAAGAAGTCAGTAGCCAAGACCGCTCGGTCCGACGGCAAGAAGAAGCGAAGGAGAGGAGGAACAAAGAAAGCTTTGGCATCTACGTGTACAAAGTTTTGAAGCAAGTGCACCCCGACACCGGAATTTCCAGCAAGGCAATGGGAATCATGAACTCTTTTGTCAACGACATCTTCGAGCGCATTGCAGCAGAGGCTTCACGTTTGGCTCATTACAACAAGAGGTCTACTGTTAGCAGCCGCGAAATCCAAACTGCTGTCAGGCTCTTGCTCCCCGGCGAGTTGTCAAAGCACGCAGTTTCAGAAGGAACTAAAGCTGTTACCAAGTACACCAGCTCAAAATAAACGCTCAACAACCGGTCCTTTTCAGGACCACCATTAGAATAGAACCAGCTTTTGATATTTACTTAAAGTACAAGCTACAGTTAAGAATGTAAGCTTAGTACAAATAAGTTCTTATTCGTGTAAATTAAAAACTCATATACTTGAATAAACAAACTATTTTTTGTTTCAAATACTTAACAAATTTGTAACTCGTTATATTGTAGAAAAAGCATTGCATTAGTCTTATTCACAAAACAGTAGTAGTACTTGTAATTAAATGAGGCTTAACTAACTTGATTATGTTGTCCGTAAGATTTTTCATCTGAATACTTTTTGTACGTAACATTTTTTTTTATTCGTTTGTTGAAGTTCTGTAAAAGCATTCAATAAATTACAAAACTTTTTAAACAGAAATTTATATTACTTATAGCAAGCAAAAACTTTGTTTTTCATTTTAATTTTAAGTTGTTGTTGATTATTAGTAACACAACCGAGCTTTAACTTTTTAAACGTTTTTCCTTCTTATCAATTTAATTGCAATTGAAGCCATGTAACACATTTTGAAAACATAAGAATACATAAATGAATATAAAAGTGATTGTTCAAAACAAAAAATAATAAATGTGTTTTTTCAAATTAAATATTCCTTCTTTCAAAGTTAACTTCTGTTTACCTTGTTTAAGAAACATTTTCAATTCAAAACATAAACACATAAAACAAACCAGCTCATTATTGGTAAAACACAAAAAACTAACTGCTTGTACTTTTTTAAGTAATTTATTATGCTTCAAAGTAAAAGTTACTTGTTTTAATAGAAATGAGACAAATTGATGACCTAAAACAACTCTAATAGTTTGCTTAAAGTCATGTTTCTACAAATCTAAAGTAATCAGGACCACCAATTGATTTGACCAGCTACTAATGTCGAGTAAAGAGTGTCAAACAAGCTCTAGCTAAGCGACAAAAAAATGTACAAATTTATATCTACATTGTGCGTGTTGGTAAAAAGTAACAGTTAGTGTACTTCAATAACTTGTAAATAAATTTTCAAACAGAATTTCTCTGTTTTTATTTCTACCAGTTAGTTACACTTACTTCAGTTTTTTGTAGTTTTACTTGTCATTTTAAACTATTCTTGATAATGAGCTTAAACCGTAGAACAAGTTTTTCTGCTTCACTACATTTAAATGTAGGTAAAAAAGTTTTTCAATGGGCATCTTCTTGTTTAACGTGTTGTTTAAACAAAACTCACTCTGGTTCATTTAACTTTTTAGAGTTACGAAGAGTTACGAAGTTATCAAACACTCAATAGATATTTGTTGTTAGTTTAATAAAAAAACAACGATACTAAAGAAAAATTTATGCTTAAGTAAGACATTATAATAAAAGAGAAGAAAACTTTACATTGATATTTAAAAATACTCAATGGTATTAATTTAACGGAGGTTTGATTGTCAAAAGTGTATTAGTCTTATTATCAGAATGCAAATGAAACAATACAAGATGTTTAAAAGTTGAACAATTAAACTAATGTAAACAACAGTGATTGTTTAAAACAAACATACTATTGAAATAATCTTTCTGTTTACAAAGCTCATACTTATTTTGTTGAACTTTTTTTTCTGTGGCTATGCCAAATAACGACATGATTCAAAGGTAAAAAAAGAACAGTTTTTTACCATTTTTTGTAACTCTTTTTTTAAACTATGTTTGAGACAACTCAAAACGACTATACTTTGTTTGTTTTAAGCTATGTACTTTTTAAACTTAAAGGTTAGGTGGATCACCAATTAATTACACAAGCTACTATTGACTACTAGACTCAACAACACAAATGTACATACTTAATCAACTTTGGGGTGGTAAAGAATCATAAACCATTTCGTTCCAAACTATAAATCTATTATTTATTAAATACCTAGCTTGCTACAATTTCTTATTTTACTTTTTTTGTGCAGCTGTTAAGAAGGAACTCTAGCTAGATAACTGCCCTAATCCTTACTTTATTGCTTACTATTACTGAATGCTTAGTGAAAAGCTTTAACTAACTTGAGTGTCCTTTTCGTAGGCTTTTTCCGTTTAATTTTCTTTTCAAAACAAAACTTATTCTTGTTCATGCTTACTTTGTGGACGTTTTTTTTAATTCAATATTTCATTTTTTAGTTTATTAAAAAAAGCTGTGCCTACGTCATTGTAAAAACTAGTTATATTTTTCAATGAAAATAATACGCTTAAACAGAAATAGAAATAAAACTTTGACTTAACAACTGAAAACTTTTAAGCTGTTAACAACAAACAATTTTAATGTCCTAAAAAAAAACTGTTCAATTACAACTGAAACATTCTTAACAATTCAAATCTGATATAACACATAAAGTAAACATGATCGATTGGTTCAAAGAAAGAGAACACTATTACCAGGTACACAATTTATACACAACAAAATACTTTAATAAAAATGATGAACTTGTACAATTAAATATTTAATTTTACAAAGCTTACATCTACTTAGTTGGTTTAAGGCTGCTTATCTTATCATGCATACGAAATAAACCAATGATTAGGTGAAACATGATACAAAGAAAAGAAGTAAAAAACTTGTTACCACTTATTTGTAACTCTTATGTACGCTATACATAAGAAAATTAAAATTACTGTACTTGTTGCTTTAAGCTATGCAGTTTTCGTAAATCTAAAGAAGAAAAAAAAATTTGACAAAGCAAAAATAAAACTTTTTTAGCCTTCATTTTTTCACAGCTTATTATATGATAGTACAAGTTTCGTAATAGGCAAACATAAAGCTTTGAGTCAAGCAAAGACCTTGTTTTATATAATTTATAATTGAGTAAGATAATAGTTGTTTTCTTTCAATCTGTATGTTGTTGCTACAACAGCTATGTTCTGAACGACATCGAGAATAAAATGTAGCTTATCCTAAGTTGTGTTCTGAACTACATTAACAGTAATTAGATAACTAGTAACGAATTTTGAACAGCAAAACATTTAGTCAATAAAAGCAATTGTACAGAACTTTATGATTAATCTAGGTTGAGTAAACTAAGAAACTAGTTTTAGCAGTAAAGCAACTTAAACTGATTTAAACACATGTTTAACTTGGTAAACACTTCAATCGTAAACTTTAATAAACAGTACTGTTGTTGTTCAAAATATGTGTCAAGAAAGTAATAAGTTGTTCTATGTTGTTTCGATTAACTTTAAATTTATGAGAAGTGACAAACAAAGTTTGAAAAAAAAAAGCTTAATTGCATAATTTTTTAAAGATAATTTGAAAGCTTATGAGTTCTGATTGTAAACAAAGCTGTATTCAAACACTAAGGTTTGTCAACCTTATTTCAAAAGCTTTTCTTTTCGATTTTCTTACTCGTTTTTATTTTGTTTACCACCCTTTGTATCTTAATACTGCTTAAAAAATAACCAACCTCTTTTTTTACGTAAAATTTTCGTCCAAAAAATATCAACTTTGTTTAAGTTCATATTCAGTGCTAGTTTTCATAAGCTTTTTAGACTTATTTATTCTTTGAATCTAATTGACTTTATTTTGTTTGAAAAATTTACAACCAAATCCATTTGTTCACTTTTTATCAGCACACTTTGTTCAGTTGAAATCTGCAAAGAATAAGTTCTTAGTTTGATCAAGGTTTAAGTAAAACGAGCAAAATTGCATCGGTTATTTTTTAAACTGTTTAACAGCTTGAATCCAGTTGTTTGAAATGCTAATTTAATGTTGAACTACTTACTTGTTAAACTAGTTTTTCAATATACACAAACTAGTTTTTCATATACACCGAAAAATTTTGTTTAAAAGTAGTTTATAATTTTCAAACAAGTA